>NC_143168.1:22500-322500 GCF_047325235.1 Durio zibethinus | reverse complement strand
CTTTATTTTGTCATAGAACAATTGTTTCTTTTCATACAAACGTATTCAAATTAAAATAATACTAATTTAATAATATTCCAAAAATAAATATGTTTGGCAAACCAGTTCAGATAGTTAAGACTATTAAAACAATTATCTATTTTGAATTGTTTTGACCTTTTGTTTAGTCATAAAACAATTATTTCAGTTCATACCAGCTCATTTGAAATAAAATGATACTAACTTGTTAAGATTCGAATAATTAAAAAGCAAGAGATTTAGAAAAGTAAATCTGTTTGCTAAACAAGTTCAAATAGATATGACTATTTGAACAATTATGTATTTAAAATCGTTATGACTTTTTGTTTTGTTGTAAAATAATTGTTTCAATTCATAATAACTTATTTGAAAAAAAATAATATTACTTTATTAATATTTCAAAAATTATTAAGCAAGAGATTTAAAAACTAAAGTTGTTTTTCGAATCAATTCAAATAGTTATGACTATTTAAACAAATATCAACCTCAAATCATTACGATCTTTGTTTTGTCATAAAATAATTGTTTTTGATCATACAACCTAATTTGGATAAAAATAATACTAATTTAATAATATTTCAAAAATTAATAAGTAAGAGATTTAAAAAATAAATGTGTTTGTCGAATCAGTTCAAATAGTTAAGATTATTAGAATAATTATCTATTTTCAATTGTTCTAACTGTTCATTTAGTCATAAAATAATTGTTTCATTTCATACAAGCTTATTCGATAAAATAATACTAATTTATTAACTTTCAAAAAATTAATAAGCAAGAGATTTGAAAAAATAAATCTATTTACTAAACAAATTCAAATAGTTATGATTATTTGAGCAATTATCTATTTAAAATCGTTATGAACTTTTTTTTTATCATAAAACAATTGTTTCAATTCATAAAAGCTTATCCAAAATAAAATAATACTACTTTACTAATATTTTGAAAATTAATAAGTAAAAGATTTAAAAAATAAATCAATTTACTGAATCAATTCAAATAATTATAGTCATTTGAACAATTATCTATTTCAAATCATTATTACCTTTCGTTCTATCATAAAACAATTGTTTTTCAACATACAAGCTTATTTGAAATAAAGTAATACTAATTTATTAATATTTTGAGAATTAGTATAAGATTTAAAAAATAAATTTGTTTATCAAACCAATTCAAATAGTTATGACTATTTGAGCATTATCTATTTCAAATTGTTATAACCTTTTATTCTATCATAAAATAAATTTTTCTATTCATATAGGTTTATTCAGAATAAAATAACACTAAATTAATAATATTTTGAAAATTCATAACTAAGAGATTTAAAAAATAAATCTATTTGCTAAACCAGTTCAAATAGTTAAGAGTATATGAAAAATTATCTATTTCAAATTGTTATGACCTTTTGTTTTGTCATAAAACATTTATTTCAACTTATCCAAATTTATTTGGAATAAAATAAAACTAATTTATTAATATTTCAAAAATTTATAGGTGATAGATTTAAAACATAATTCTATTTACAGAACCAATTCAAAAAATTATAACTATTTATACAATTATATATTTCAAATTATTATAATATTTTATTCTGTCATAAAATAATTATTTCAGCTCATACAAGCTTATTTGGAATAAAATAATACTAATCTAATAAGATTTTGACAATTAATAACTAAGAGATTTAAAAAATAAATTTGTTTGCCAAACTACTTCAAATATTTAAGGCAATTTCCAATCGTTATGACCTTTTATTTTGTCATAAATCAAATTTTCAGCTATAACTAACTTATTCAGAATAAAATAAAACTAATTTATTAATATTTCAAAAATTAATAAGTAAGAGATTTAAAAAATAATTTTACTTGTCGAACCGGTTCAAATAATTATGACATTTGAACAATTATTTATTTCAAATCGTTATTACCTTTTGTTTTGTCATAAAACAAATGTTTTTGTTCAGATAAGTTTGCTAGGAATAAAATAATATTAATTTATTAATATTTTAAAAATTAATAAGAGATTTAAAAAATAAATATATTTACCAAACCAGTTCAATTAGTTATAATTATTTGAACAATTATTTATTTCAAATCATTATAACCATTTGTTTTGTCATAAAACAATTGGTTCTGCTCATACGATCTTATTCAGAATAAAGTAATGTAATTTATTAATATTTTAAAAATTAATAAATAATGGATTTAGAAAATGTATTTATTAGATTAGGATTGGATAACAAGAAATCATTTATTGGCTTGACTCTCTATCTCCCCGATGGAGTCACCAAACTATCATAATGTATAGATCCATTTACCTACCGCTAGACATACACTTTAAGGAGTCGCCATTAAATTTTTTTGTTAAAGTGTAATTGACCACCTGACAGAATATGTCCCATTTAAAGAGAAGTCTCAAGATTGACTTAGGTATCTTTAAATAGTAAATTTTAGTCCATGAAACCAAAGTTTAGGTTTGGGAGTATGGTTATACGTGAGAAGGTTATAGTACCCTCACAGCACTAACCAAAAGATGATACTAGTTTGATTTCAAGTTATCCAAGTCTTAAAACATGTCTAAAATTTACTAAATAATTTAATATTGGAAATTTTTCTTAAATTACTCCAATATGTTGGTAATAATTTAAGAATATTTTCTCACCTCAAGAGTATTCAAGGAGACTATTTGTCACACTTTGAAGAGACTTTGTCGTCAGATTCATTTGCTTTTGCTTCTAGAAATAAATATTTATAAACTAGGTTTATAGTAAAAAAAATGCCTTACAATTTGTTGGTAAGACTTTTTGTTAAAAATTATCCTCCAATTTTTTAGTACCATTTTATGCAAAATAAAACAAGAAATAATATATATTTTTTTTTTTAAAACTTGATTTTTTGAAAATTATAAGGCTCTCAAATATGTTGGCAAAATCTTATTTTGGAAAAAACATTGGCCTTCCAATCTATTGGTAAGACTTTATTTTTATTTTTTTCAAATAAAAAAAGGTTATAAGGTTTTCCAATATGTTGGTAAAACCCTATTAAAAAAAATGATTGCCTTCCAATCTGTTGGTAAGGCTTTTATTTAAATATGTTTTTATAAAAATATATTTAAATAATAATAGGTAATCAAATAAATAAATAAATAAATAGTTAAATAAAATAAAATAAAATAAAAAATACATGAAGTCGACTAGGCTAAGCGACTGGGTTGCGTGACTTACTAGAATAAATCCTCACAATTCCAAATTCTATAAAGAATTCCCCCCCAAAAAAAAAACCCACTGCCAAAAATCATATCTTTTTTTTGAATGATTTTCCTTTACTTTTTTTTCTCAAGAGTTTCCATATAATCTTTTTCTCCCTCCCTGTTCTATGTTTACCTTAGAATAATTTATAGGGATTTTCTAGTAAGAAATTTTAGGGTTCTATTGATTGTCAAGGATTTTCAAAGATTTTTTAAATCCTTTTAATTTAGGTAAAATCAATTTAACAGAAACACTAGCTTTAATGCTCTATGATGCTTTTTGATTAATTTCCTATTTCATGCAGGTTAAGAAAAAACCCTAAAAATTCCTCTTTCCTTGATTCTTGTACAAGATTTCTAAAAAATTCTATTTTCTTTTCTTTTCTTTCCTTTTTTTTATTTATTTAGTTTTTACTAAAGAATAAACAAACAAATAAAAATAAAATATTTGTTGGGGCAAAGCCCACATCAAAGTAACATACATTGGGCTCAAAGTCCAACAATATCGACAAAATCGAAACCAATAATTTGGATGCATGCCCTGGACGAAATTGGGTGTCTACAGTTGCCTTTCTTTGTACATTCTTATAAAATAGAAATGATGCTACTTTATTAATATTTCAAACATTAATAAGCAAGAGATTTAAAAACTAGAGTTGTTTTTAGAACCAGTTTAAATAGTTATGACTATTTGAACAAATATCAATATCAAATTGCTACGATCTTTGTTTTCTTATAAAACAATTATATTTGAGCATACAAGCTTATTCGGATGAAAAAAATACTAATTTAATAATATTTGTCATAACGTATAGATCCATGGACCTACAACTAGACAAGATCTTTAGGAGTTGCCGCCAATCTTTTTTGTTTCAGTGTGATTGGCCACCTGATCAAATCTATCCCTTTTAAAGAGGAGTCCCAAGAACTTAGGTATCTTTAAATAATAGATTCTGATCCACAAAATCAGATTTTAAGTTCAAGAGTATGGTAACATGTGAGGAAGGTTATAGTTTATGGTTACATGTGAGGAAGGTTATAGCTTATGGTTACATGTGAGGAAGGTTATAGCACCCCCACAAAGCCCATCCAAAGGATGGTACCAATTGGATTTGAAATTATCCAAGCCTTAAATATGTTTATATTTTACTAAAATATTTAATATTGAAAATTAATCCTAAAATTACTCTAATAGTTTGGTAGCAATTTAAGATAATTCTCTCACCTTCGGAGCATTCATGGAGACTAGTGTCCACCCTAAAGAGGTTTTATCATCAGATTCATTTAAATTTTAGTTAATGAAATAATCAGTAAAATATTCTGATAGTTTGGTACAATTTGCTTTGATGGAGATCTCCTAATAGTTTGGTAAGATTTCCTTGTAAATTTATTTTTAGAAAATGTATTAAATCTTTCAATAGTTTGGTAAGACTTAATTTAAGATGCAAATCCCCCAATAGTTTGGTATGATCAAAACAAAATATTTTATTAATAATATGTTTTATAAAATTGATTTATGAGATTCTCCAATAGTTGGGTAGAGTTAATAAAAAATTTAAATTCATGAAAAATCCTCTAATAGTTTGGTAAGATTTATAAATTTATTTTAGAAACATTTTTTTAGTTATTATTTTTAAATAAATAAATAAAATAAAATTCACAAAGGTATTTTAAAAAAATAATTAATAAAATTTTCAATTTAAAGTGATGAGTAAAATAATAATTAAAGATGATAATAATAATAATAATAATAATAATAATAATAAAAATAAAAATCTAAAAGTAAAATGAAAATAAAATAGAAAAAGTAAAATAAAATAAAATCAAAACAAAAAATAAGATGAAAGAAAAAAAGAAAACCTACGATTAGATCAGGCTTGAAACGTGGATCTTCACACAGGTTGCCGGGTTCAAGCAAACACTTCAAACTTCAATAAAAAAGTTCTTCCTGAGTAATAATCCCCAACTACTGAACATAGTTTTCACTGGGAAAAAGAGGCCTCCTAATTATTTCCATTAAAATATAACTAATAGACCAAATATCAATTGCTGTAGTATTCTTTGAACAGTTGAGAAGCAACTCAAGGGCTTAATACCATCTGGTTACAATGTACTTTATCATGAAGTCTGTCTCTGAGGTGGTTCTTGCAAGACCAAAGTCACAAATTTTTAAATCACAGTTTGCATTGAGAAGCAAGTTCCTAGGTTTAAGGTCCTGGTGCAAAACATTTGCTGAGTGTATGTACTTCAGGCTCTATAACAATTAATATAGGAACTACTGACAATGATCATCAATAAGAGGCTGGCTAGACTATATTATTTGATTTAGATAAGTGTTCATTACCTCATATGCAATGTAAACATCATTGAACTTTTCCCTTTCTAGTGGTAGTATAATATCTTTGATTTTGACAATATTATCATGATCCTTGTGACAAAAGAGCTTGATCTCTTAGAGTGTTCTTTTAGCATCCATCTTGTTGTCAAATGCATTCCTAATTTTTTTATTGCAACCTCTTCCTTTGTCTCAGAATTTGTAGCACAGCAAATGATGCCATAAGCACCACGACCATCGGGCTGAATAGGAGGAACATACTTAGAAGAAACATCAAAGATGTTACCCAAGATGTTGTAATGGGCATATTTGCCATCATATGTTGGGATTCCTTTGAGATCAATTGCCATTGCTTCAGTTTCCATTTTTCTTTACTTCAACTGTTGAATCGAATGTTTGAAAGTCAATACTAATGTGAAGAAAGTAGATGGCTGAGCCTAAAATTTGTCAATGTTTTGGAAAGAAAAAAAAAACTACCTCCTCTTCCTTTGCTTTGATCACAAATTTATATAGAAATTCATGCTCAATCAACTCTCCTTAAATCTATGATTTTATTTGATTTAATTTTAATAAGAATTAATTATGAAATTAAATCCAAAAAATCTTTCAACATGATTTTAATGTGAATTGACTATGGGATTAAATCCCAAAAATCTCTCAACATCATTTTAATGTGAATTGATTCTGGAATTAAATCTTAAAAATCTCTCAACATCATTTTAACCAGATTTCAATTTCAAAAAAATTTCTTGACAAAATAGGGTTTCTATAGTTGCCCCTTTTTGTGCATTTTCTGTGGAACAAGAATTGCACAAAGACAAAAGACATCTATTTTGTTTGGGCCTGAAAGTCAAGATTTAAAATGTGATCGAAGTATACCAAAATAGGAAAATGATCAAGACTAAACTACAAAACAAGAAATAAATTGATTTAGACAAAGCCAAGATCGAAATGAGTGACTAGGATCAAACCATAGGTCAAAAATAAAATGATCTAGACTAAACTGAGATCAAAACATGTGATCGGGATTAAACCACTTGTTTGAAAAATAAAATGATATAGACTGAGCTGAGATCAAATGACCAGGATAAAACTGTAAGTCAAAAATATGATCAGGGCTTAACTGAGATTAAAGATAAGTGATCAAGATTGAATCACAAGTCAGATAAGTAAAGTTTAAAATTTCAACTCGAAATTCAAAGATTGACAATTTCGACATTCAAAGATTTATAAGGTTTCATAACAGAAGTTGAAAGATCCTAATATTCTAAGTTTCACAACAAAATCGCAAAGATTCAAGATTCACTAAGGTTTTTAGATTTACAAGAGTGGAAGATTAGCAAGATTCCAAGTTTCATAAAGCTTCTAGATTCGCAAAGGTTTTAGGTTCATAAGGACTTTTAGATTTACAAGATTCCAAGTTTAGCAGAGGTTCTAGATTCATAAAGGTTTCAAGTTTGCAAGATTCCAACTTTCACAAAGGCTCTAGATTCCCAAAGGTTTGAGGTTGGCAAGGACTTTCAGATTCACAAGATTCCAAGTTTCACAGAGGTTCTAGATTCGCAAAGGTTTCATAAAAAATTTGAAAGAGTCAAAAAGATAAAGTGACCAAGACTGAGTCTAGGTTAAAGATAAATGATCAAGGTTAAACAGCGAGTCAGAAAGATGATCTGGATTGAGCTAAGATAAAAAATGAGTGATAAAGATCAAACCGCAAGTCAAAAAGATAAAATGACAAGGACGAAGTTTAAAAATGAATGACTAGGATCGAATCACGACTCAAAAAGATAAAGTGACCATGACTAATTCAAGGTCGAAGATGAATGATCAGGATTAAACCACAAGTCAAAAAAATGATCTAGATCGAATCGAGATAAAAAATGAGTGATCGGGATTAAACCATTAGTTAAAAAGACAAAGCAACCAAGATCGAGTCAAGGTCAAAGATGAATGACCGAGATCAAACTGTGAGTCAAAAAGATGATTTGGACCGAGCATAGATTAAAAATAAATGATCAGTGATAATACAATGATGCAGATGCATGTCCTATCTAGGATGCAAACGTAATTATCGAGGATTTAAACATAATGTATGTAATGCAGATGTTACTAAATCAATGTCATGAAATTTTAATCGTGGTAACAAGGTTCTCAAGACTCTACCATTCCTTTTTATCTTCTCAGTATTAACAATCTCATAACAAATTCTATCAATTAATCCATATCATTCTCCTAGTTTGGTCGCAACTCATAGGTCATGTCAACCAATCTATCATTGAATTCATCACTAGGTTACTTTGTTTGCCCTTTTTAAACCATTCTCTTAGGCTTTTTTCACTTTTTTCATCTAAGATTTCTTTCAAAAGAATGGAAAAATCTTTTATGAATAGTGTCATTCATTTATTTACCATCATCCTAATTCATGACAAATATGATACATTTCCTTGATTCATTCAAGGGATGTACACTTGGTAAAGAATAAGAAAAATAGGTCTTTATTATCGAAAAGAAATATGGTCAATAGCAAATAAAAGGTGAACAAAACCAAAACACTATGATTGTTCAAATAGGATATCAACATCTAAAGTAATGATTGTTCAAACAATTTTGAAAACTCAACTTAGAATTCTCTTTCAAAAACACATCCATCAATATCCTCGATCTTTAAGCCAATCATCCTTATACTTGGGACTCTCACTTGAAGTTATTTTTCCAAGTTTCCATCTTTACTCAAACTACCCAAAATTCATATTTTCAATTTATGTCTCCCTTTTTTTCTTTTTTTTTTTTTTGCTTTTTGCTTTATGCTTTTTTTCTTTTTCATTTTTCCTTTTTCCTTTTTTTTGCACACTTATTTCTTATCTTTACTTCTCATTTCTTTTTTCCTTTTAATCCAGCAATGACACTTTGATCAAAGTTTCAAACAATCCAATAGCAAATCTACATTAATTCAATTCATGATTCTTCAATTTGAGTACTTACATTCAATCAAAATGGACTTTTAAGGGATGTAACATAGGCTAAGGTGAAGGGTTATGAAAGAAATGATAAAATAGGCTCAAATTATATTTGAAGGATTATTAAACCAATGATCATTTTTTCAGGTAGAGCACCTTGACATGTTGCCTTATCAATTTCTTTTTTTTTCCTTCATTTCCTTTCTTTTTTCTTTTTTTTTTCTTCTTTTTTTTCTTTTTTTTCATCATTTTTCAAGAAAAATTTGAGCATCATAAGGTTTTGCCTCTGAAATCACTAAGGATAAACAAGCTTTTTAAACTTTGCCCCCAGTGTGAAGGTGATCCTTGGTTAGGGTACCTCAACAAAAATTTTTAACAGATTTAAATGGGGTAGCAAAGGATAATTTTACTCTTTCTTTTTTGAAAGATAAAAAAAAGATGGCCATTTCTCATCTCGAACATGAATACTCTTAATGATGAATCTTTATTGACTAAGAATAGACTTGTGAATAAACAATTACAATGATCATGTATTGCATCACTTTCACCTTTTAATAAGCCAAAATTTCACCAGAGTTATCCATTTTTTATTCAACAATCCTAAGGAATCAACAATCTCAACTTATCAATTAGATCATCAAGAATGATGTTTTCAAAATTGAATCCTAAATTATTGTCATGACTATTTGAACATTCATTATTCAAAATCAAAGAATGGATATAGTGAAAAGATGTAAAAAGGTAAAAGTATGTAATGGTGATTCACACAAAAGAGGAAATTACATGAAAATGCATCAAATCTATCACTTTTGTTAAAGTGATGAAAAATAAGATGAAATCCAAGTACATAAAAGAGATCCATATTCTTAAAAAATCCTAAGATGGTAATCACTTTCAATCAACCTCCGTAAAATCATACCCTTGGATGATTAGGTAAAGGGCCTTTGTAGATATTCAACTCCCTTAATTCATTGAAGCTAAACAAACTTGCTCGAATAAAACTTTGCACCTTATGCTTGAAAGTAGGGCATGTTTCTATGGAGTGACCTATATTCCCATTATGGTAGTCACATGTGGTATTAACATTATACCATTTGAGATAAGGTGGCTTCAATGATTCCAAGAAGATTAGGGATACTAGGTCATTCTTAACCAATTCTGGAAATAGCTCAATATAGGTTATAGGAATTGGATCAATGCAAGTTCTCTCTTGATTGCCCTTGGATCTTGCAAACCACTCGTTTGATTGTTAGGCCTTAAAACTGGTGTAGTAATAGGATTAGGTCCATATGCAAGTGCTTGGAAAACTAGTTAATAAGGACTTAGAGCGATGTTGTTTATGGTTAGAAAATAAGGCTGGTGAGGAACTTGTGCAACATTATTTGCTATTGGGTAGTAAGCAGGATGAACATATAGTGGATATGAAGCATAACTTCTGGATTGCTACCCTTTAAAACTTATCGCTTGGGCTTCATCTTTTTCTTTCTTAGGCATACTACCTTTTTTAGCATTATTAAACTTTCCCTTCTCAAGCTTGTCACTCTTGATGGCATTTTCAATAATCTCCCCACCATATTAGCAAAATTCTTTATTGCGTTCCCTATCATATTCTCATAATAGGATGACTTCAAAGTGCTTACAAACAAAATCATTGTTTCTTTTTTAGTTATGGGTGGTTGGACTTGAACAACTATATCTTGCCAGCTTTGAGCATTTTTTTGAATGATTCTATCATTTTTTTTTCATACTTTACAAAGAAAGGTGATCAAGAGCCATATCTATAATATAATAGTATTGATTGATGAAGGAATGAGTCAAATCCTTTCATGATTGGATGCGGGTCTTGTCCAACTGAATATACCACTTTATAGCAAAACTAGTTAAACTATCTTGGAATACATGCATAAGTAGCTTTTCATTACTAGCATAAACTGTCATCTTTTGACAGTACATGGTGACATGGATTATCAAACACTTAGTACCATTGTATTTTTCAAACTTTAAAATTTTAAATTTTAGAGGAATCACAACATCTAAGATCAAATAAAGGTTGCAGCATCTATGGAGCCATAAAATCTATTCTTTCAACAGTTCGCAACCTCTCATCTAGTATCTACATCTTGTAATCAGCTTTTGAATCTTTCAAATCCTCATCCATTTTCAATTTCTCTTTTGGGATGTTCAAATTAGGAACTTGGACGGGTTCAATTACCTTTTCAATAAGGGCAAGGTTATTGTAGCTTTGGACATTCCCTTTGCTGGGTACAGGTGGTATTTTTGAATAAGTATAGCCTGTCAAAAATGCAAATTATTGTGATGGAAGACTTGGACTAAATTGGGCTTGATATGGACCATAACCCAGAAGATATAAAGGATTAGTAGTATCATGTGAAACATCTTCTTCTACCACATTTTCTTTATTCAACTTGCCCAATACCTCAAGGATTTTGCTTAGCTCTCTTATAATCTCTTCTTGGGCCTTTTCTAATTTCTCAACATGGTTAGCATTATCTTGTTCCATTCTTCTAACTTGGGCCTGAGTGTAATACTGGTGTTCAGCTATCCTTGAACCTTGATTTCCCACAATTATAGTGCAAATTTAGAATGATGTTTATGGAACCATCAAATTATGCATGATAATCAACATAAAAAAAAATTGTGAAATTCAATCCAAATGAATAATATGCAATCTAAATGTATGTTTATGAATATGCACAAAAAGAAAAGAAATAAACAAGATAAGAAAGCTGGTTAGTCATTTTAATATAAAATAAAAACATGACTCTAAATTTTGGATTAACTATGAATGGTGGAAGGACATGGCTCTACCGATGGTTCAGCTCTTAAGGTTAACTATATGTGGTTTAGATCATTTCTAAAAGGCTCCCAAATTATTCCTTACATCATCGTCCATTACAGACTAGTAAGGCACCCCAATCATTGCCCATCATAGGCTACAAACAAAAAGGGTTCAATCTGAGTTGGAGTATTTCGCAGGCCTTACAGAAACATGAAATCTCATGAAGGCATAGGTACTTCACTTTTTTCTAAGAGGCAGAGCTCGAGTGGAGAGCTTATGTTATGCACATGCAAATGAATGACAGACATAAAAAAATGAATAACTAAACAAAATATAAGCAATGAAAAGAAAAAAATAGGAAAAAAATAATAATCTCAAATTTATTAAACAACGCTTGGATAGTAAGAAATCATTTACTAGCTTGACTCTCAATGTCCCCAGCAGAGTCACCAAACTGTCATAACAATAGATCTATAGACCTACCACTAGTCATGGTTTTAGGAGTCGCTACCAATCTTTCTTGTTTAGGTATGATTAGCTACCTAATCAAATCTGTACCGTTTAAAAAAGAGTCCTAAGATTGATTTCGGTATCTTTAAATAGTAGATTTTGATCCATGAAACCAAATTTTAAGTTCGGGAGTATGGTTACGTGTGAAAAAGGTTATACCACCCCCACAGTGCCCATCCAAATGATGGTACCAGCTTGATTTCAAATTATCCAAGCCTTAAATATGTTTATATTTTACCAAAATATTTAATATTGAAAATTAGTCCTAAAATTACTCCAATAGTTTGAAAGCAATTCAAGATAATTCTCTCACCTCATGAGTATTCATAGAGACTAGTGTCCCACCTTGAAAAGGCTTCATCGTTGGATTCATTTAAATTTTAATTAAAGAAATAATCAGTAAAATCTTCCAATAGTTTGGTAAGATTTACTTTGATTCAGATCTTCTAATAGTTTGGTGAGATTTTCTTGTAAATTTATTTTTAGAAAATGTATTAAATCTTCCAATAGTTTGGGGAGATTTAATTTAGATGTGAATCCTCCAATAGTTTGGTAGGATCAAAACAAAATATTTTGTTAGTAACATTTTTTATAAAATTGATTTATGAGATTCTCCAATAGTTTAGTATAATTTATAAAAAAAATTTAAATTCATGAAAAATCCTCCGATAGTTTGGTAAGATTCATGAATTTATTTTTGAAATATTTTTTATTATTATTATTTTTAAGTAAATAATAAAATAAAATTCATAAAGGTATTTTAAAAAATAATTAATAAAAATTTCAATTTAAAGTGATGAGTAAAATAATAATTAAAGATGAAAATAATAATAATAATAATGAAAATAAAAATCTAAAAGTAAAATGAAAATAAAATAGAAAAAGTAAAATAAAATAAAATAAAATAAAAACAAAAAATAGGATGAAAGAAAAAAAGAAAAACTGCAATCAGATCAGGCTTGAAGTGCGAATCTTCACATAGGTCATCAAGTTCAAGTAAACACTTCAAACTTTAACCATAAAGTTTTTCCTGAGTAATAATCCCCAACTATTGAACATAGTCTTTACTAGGAAAAAGAGGCTCCCACCTAATTATTTCCATTAAAATATAATCGACTGACCAAATATCAATTGCTGTAGTATACTCTGAATAGTTGAAGAGCAACTTGGGGGCTTGATACCATCTAGTTACAATATACTCTATCATGAAGTCTGTCTCTAAGGTGGTTTTTGTAAAACCAAAGCCATAAATTTTCAAATCACATTTTGCATTGAGAAGCAAGTTGCTAGGTTTAAGGTCGCGATGTAAAACATTTGCCTAGTGTATGTACTTCAGGCCCTATAATAGTTGATATAGGAACTATTGATAGTGATCATCAATGAGAGGCTGGCTAGACTGTATTATTTGATTTAGATAATGTAGCTCATATGCAATGTAAACATCATTGAACTTTTCCCTCTCTAATGGCAATATAATGTCCTTGATTTTGACAATATTATCATGATCCATGTGACAAAGGAGATTGATCTCTTGGAGTGTTCTTTTAGCATCCATCCTATTGTCAAATGCATTCCCAATCTTTTTTATTGCAACTTCTTCCTTTATCTCAGAATTTGTAGCATAGCAAATGATGCCATAAGCGCCATGAACAGCGGGCTTAATAAGAGGAACATACTTAAGAAACTTTAAAGATGTTACCCAAGATGTTGTAATGGACATATCTACCATCATATGTTGGGATTCCTTTGAGATCAATCGCCATTGCTTTAGTCTCCATCTTTTTTTACTTTAGCTGTTGAATTGAATGTTTGAAACTCAATATTCAGTGTAGAAAGTAGATGACTAAGCCTAAAATTTGTCAATGTTCTGGACAGAAAAAAAACCTACCTCTTCTCCCCTTGCTTTAATTATAGATTTATATAGAAATTCATACTCAATCAACTGTCCTTAAATCTATGATTTTATTTGATTTAATTTTAATGAGAATTGATTTTGGAATTAAATCCAAAAAACTTTCAACATCATTTTAACGTGAATTGACTATGGGATTAAATCCCAAAAACCACTCAACATCATTTTTATGTGAATTGATTCTGAAATTAAATCCCAAAAATCTCTCAACATCATTTTAATCATATTTCAATTTTGAAAAAATTCTTGGACAAAATAGGGTGTCTAAAATATTTCAAAAATTAATAAGAGATTGAAAAAATAAATGTGTTTGCTGAACCAATTCAAATAGTTAAGACTATTAGAATAATTATCTATTTGAAATCATTCAAACTTTTTGTTTAGTCATATAATAATTGTTTCAATTAATACAAGTTTATTTGAAATAAAATAATACAAATTCATTAACATTCAAAAAATTAATAAGCATGAGCTTTGAAAAAATAAATTTGTTTACCAAACAAGTTCAAATAGTTACGACTATTTGAATAATTATCTATTTAAAATTGTTATGACCTTTTGTTTTGTCATAAAATAATTGTTTTAGTTCATAAAAGCTTATCCAAAATAAAACAAAACTACTTTATTAATATTTCAAAAATTAATAAGAGATTTAAAAAAAAATCAGTTTGCTGAATCAATTCAAATAATTATGGCCATTTGAATAACTATCTATTTCAAACATTATTACCTTTTGTTTTGTCATAAAAAAGTTGTTTTTCAACATACAAGCTTATTCAAAATAAAATAATACTAGTTTATTAATATTTCAAGAATTAATAGGATATTTAAAACATAAATCTATTTATTGAACTAGTTCAAATAATTATGACTATTTGAACAATTATCTATTTCAAATTGTTATAATTTTTGTTTTATCATAAAATAATTGTTTCTATTGCTAATTTATTAATATTCTAAAAACTTATTGGGTTGACCAATGCAAATAGTTATAACTACTTGAACAAAAATCTATTTCAAATCGTTATGACCTTTTCTTTTATCACAAAATCAATTGTTTCTATTCATACAAGCTTATTTGATATAACATAAATCTAATTTATTAATATTTCAAAATTAATGAGTAAGAGATTTAAAAAGTGAATCTGTTTACCGAATAAGTTCAAATGGTTATGAATATTTGAACAATTATCTATTTCAAATCGCTATAACCTTTTATTGTGCCATAAAATAAAATTTTCTATTCATAAAAGCTTATTTCAAATAAAATAATGTAAATTTATTAACATTCAGACAATTAATAAGTAAAAATTTTAAAAATAAATCCGTTTACCAAATAAATTCAAATAATTATGACTATTTGAACAACTATTTATTTCAAATCATTATAACTTTTTGTTTTATCATAAAAGAATTGTTTTTGTTCATACAAGCTTATTCAAATTAAAATAATATTAATTTATTCATATTTTGACAATTAATAAGTGAAAGATTTTAAAAATAAATATGTTTACTGAACAAGTTCAAATAGTCATAACTATTTAAATATTATCTATATCAAATCGTTATGACCTCTTTTTTCATAATAAAACAATTGTATCAGTTCATATAGGCTTATTCGAAATAAAATAATACTAATTTATTAATATTTCAAAAATTATTAAGAGATTTAAAAAATGAATTTGTATATTAAACAAGATAAAATAGTTATGACTATTTGAACAATTATTTATTTCAAATCATTATGACCTTTTGTTTTGTCATAAAATAATTGTTTCTGTTCATACAAGCTTATTCTAAATAAAATAATATAAATTTATTAATATTCCTAAAATTAATAAGTAAAAATTTAAAAAATAAATCTATTTTATGAACACATTCAAATAATTTTGACTATTTGAACAATTATCTATTTCAAAAAGTTATGACCTTTTCTCTTGTCATAAACCAATTGTTTTTGTTCATACAAGCATATTCAAAACAAAATAATATTTATTAATATTTCATAAATTAATAAGTAAAAGATTTTTAAAAAAAATCTATTTACCGAGCTAGCTTAAATAGTTATGACTGTTTGAACATTAGTTCAAATAGTTATGATATTTTGTTGTGTTATAAAACAATTGTTTCTATTCATATAAGCTTATTCAGAATAAAATAGTACAAATTTATTAATATTCTAAAAATTAATAGGCAGGAGATTTAAAAAATAAATTCATTTCCTGAAAAAATTCAAATAGTTATGTCCATTTGAGCAATTATCTATTTCAAATCATTATGCCCTTTGTTTTGTCATTAAACAATTGTTTCTGTTCATAAAGAATTATTCAAAATTAAAATAATATTGATTTATTAATATTTTGAAAATTAATAAGAGATTTAAAAAATAAATTTATTTACAAAACTAGTTCAAATAATTACAACTATTTGAACAATTATTTACCTCAAATCATTATGATCTTTATTTTGTCTTAGAACAATTATTTCATGTCGTACAAGCTTATTCGAATTAAAAAAATACTGATTTAATAATATTCCAAAAATTAATACGTAAATGTGTTTGTCGAACCAGTTCAAATAGTTAAGACTATTAGAACAATTATTTGTTTCAAATTGTTCTAACCTTTTGTTTACTCATAAAAAAATTATTTCAGCTCATACAAACTTATTTTAAATAAAATAATACTAATTTATTAACATTCCAAAAATCAATAACCAAGAGATTTGAAAAAATAAATCTGTTTACCAAACAAGTTTAAATAGATATTAATATTTGAACAATTATCTATTTATAATCATTTTGACCTTTTGTTTTGTCATAAAATAATTATTTCAGTTCATAAAAACTTATCCAAAATAAAATAATACTTCTTTATTAATATTTCAAAAATTATTAACCTAGAGATTTAAAAACTAAAGCTATTTTCCAAATCAATTCAAATAGTTATGACTATTTGGACAAATATCAATCTCAAATCATTATGATCTTTGTTTTGTCATAAAGCAATTATTTCTAATAATACAAGCTTATTCGAATAAAAATAATACTAATTTAATAATATTTCAAAAATTAATAAGTAAGTGATTTAAAAAATAAATGTGTTTGTCGAATTAGTTAAAATTGTTAAGACTGTTAGAATAATTATATATTTCAAATAGTTCTGACCTTTTATTTAGTCATCAAATAATTGTTTCAGTTCATACAAGCTTATTTGAAATAAAATAATACTAATTTATTAACATTCAAAAAATTAATAAGCATAAGATTTGAAAAAATAAATTTGTTTACTGAACAAGTTTAAATGGTTATGATTATTTGAATAATTATCTATTTAAAATCGTTATAAATTTTTGTTTTGTTATAAAACAATTGTTTCAGTTCATAAAAACATCTCCAAAATGAAATAATACTACTTTATTAATATTTCAAAAATTAATAAATAAGAGATTTAAAAAGTAAATCAGTTTGCTGCATAAGTTCAAATAGTTATGGCCTTTTGTACAATTATCTTTTTCAAATTGTTATTATCTTTTTTGTCATAAAACAATTATTTTTCAACATAGAAGCTTTTTTGAAATAAAATCGTTGTTACCTTTCGTTTTGCATAAAACAATTGTTTTTCAACATACAAGCTTATTTAAAATAAAATAATACTAATTTATTAATATTTCAAAAACTAGTAAGAGATTTAAAAAATAAATTTGATTATCGAATTAGTTCAAATAGTTATTACTATTTGAATAATTATATATTTCAAATTGTTAAATCCTTTTGTTCTGTCATAAAGCAATTATTTCTACTCATACAAGTTTAATCAGAATCAAATAATACTAATTTAATAATATTCAAAAAATTCATAACTAAGAGATTTAAAAAATAAATCTGTTTGCTGAATTAATTCAAATAGTTAAGAGTATATAAATAATTACCTATTTCAAATCATTATGACCTTTTGTTTTGTCATAAAATAATTATTTCAACTCAAAAAAGTTTATTTGAAATAAAATAAAATAAATTTATTAATATTTCCAAAACTTATAAGTAAGAGATTTAAAAAATAATTCTATTTATTGAACCAATTCAAATAATTATAACTATTTGAACAATTATCTACTTCAAATCATTATTACTTTTTGTTTTGCCATAAAAAAATTGTTTTGGTTCATATAAGTTTGTTCAAAACAAAATAATACTAATTTATTAATATTTAAAAAATTAATTAGTAAGAGATTTAAAAAGTAAATCTATTTACCGAACCATTTTAAAGAGTTTTGACTATTTGAATAACTATCTATTTCAAATCATTATAACATTTCGTTTTTGTCATCAAACAATTGGTTCTGATCATACTATTTTATTTGGAAATAAATAATACTAATTTATTAATATTATAAAATTAATGAGTTGGAGACTTAAAAAATTAATCTGTTTACTAAATAAATTCAAATAGACATGACCATTTGAAATATTAGCTATTTTGTTATGACATTTTTCTATCATAAAATAATTGTTTTTATTCATACAAAACTATTCAAAATAAAATAATACTAATTTATTAATATTACAAAAATTAATAAGAGATTTAAAAATCAAAACTGTTTACTAGATTAGTTTAAATAGTTATAACTATTTGAACAATTACTATCTCAAATCGTTATGGTCTTTGTTTTGTCATAAAATAATTGTTTCTATTCATACAAGCTTATTCAAAGTAAAATATTGCTAAACTAATAATATTATAAAATTAATAAGTAAGAGTTAAAAAAAATAAATGTATTTACCGAAGTAGTTCAAAGAGTTAAGGCTATTAGAACAATTATCTGTTTCAAATTGTTTTGACCTTTTGTTTAGTCATAAAATAATTGTTTTAGTTCATACATGCTTGTTTGAAATAAAATAATACTATTTTATTAACATTCAGAATATTACTAAGAAAGAAATTTTAAAAAATAAATTTATTTACCGAACAAATTCAAATAGTTATAACTATTTCAAAAATTATTTATTTAAAATCATTATGACCTTTTATTTTATAATAAAATAATTGTTTTAGTTCATAAAAGATTATCCAAAATAAAATAATATTACTTTATTAATATTTCAAAAATTGAAAAGTTGGAGATTTAAAAAATAAATCAATTTATTGAATTAGTTCAAATAATTATGGCCATTTGAACAATTATCTATTTGAAATTGTTACGAACTTTTGTTTTATCATAAAATAATTATTTTTCATCATATAAGCTTATTCAGAATAAAATAATACTAATTTATTAATATTTCAAAAATTAATGAGTAAGAGATTTAAAAAATAAATCTATTTACCGAACTAGTTCAAATAGTTATGACTATTTGAATATTATATATTTCAAATCGTTATAACCTTTTGTTTTGTCATAAAACAATTATTTATGTTCATACAAGCTTATTTGAGATAAAATAATACTAATCTATTAATATTATGAAAATTAATAACTAAGATATTTAAAAAAATAAATTTATTTTCCAAACCAATTCAAATAGTTAAGGTTATATGAATAATTATCTATTTCAAATCTTTACGACCTTTGCTTTTGTCATAAAACAAATGTTTTTGTTCACATAAGTTTGTTCAAAATAAAATAATATTAATTTATTAATGTTTTAAAAATTAATAAGAGATTAAAAAAAATAGCTTACTAAACCAGTTCTATTATTTATAACAATTTAGACAATTATTTATTTCAAATCATTATGACCATTTGTTTTGTCATAAAAGAATTGTTTCTATTGATACAGTCTTATTCAGAATAAAATAATGCTAATTTATTAATACTCTAGAAATTAATAAGTAATGGATTTAAAAAATAAATCTATTGGCCTATCCAGTGCAAATAGTTATGACTGTTTGAATAATTATCTATTTCAAATCGTTATGACATTTTCTTTTATCACAAAACAATTGTTTCTATTCATAAAAGCTTATTTGGAATAACATAATTCTAATTTATTATTATTTCAAAAATTAATAAGTAAGAGATTCAAAAACTGAATCTGTTTATCAAACAAGTTCAAATAGTTATGACTATTTGAACAATTACCTATTTCAAATTGCTATAACCTTTTGTTTTGTCATAAAATAAATTTTTTTATTCATACAAGCTTATTTCAATTAAAATAATACAAATTTATTAACATTTAGACAATTACTAAGTAAAAGATTTAAAAAATAACTCTGTTTACTGAATAAGTTTAAATAGTTATGACTATTTGAATATTTATTTATTTCAAATCATTATTTCTTTTTGTTTTATCATAAAATAATTTTTTTTATTTATACAAGCTTATTCGGATTAAAATAATAGTAGTTTATTGATATTTTGATAATTAATAAGTAAAAGATTTTAAAAATAAATATGTTTACTGAATAGGTTCAAATAAACATAAGTATTTGAATATTATTTATCTATTTCAAATCATTTATGACTTTTTGTTTCACCATAAAACAACTGTATCAGTTTATATATATGCTTATTCAAAATAAAACAGTAATAATTTATTCATATTCTGAAAAATTAATAAGTAAGAAATTTAAAAAATAAATCTATTTATCGAACAAGTTTAAATAGTTATGACTATTTGAAAATTTTTCTATTTCAAATCGCTATGATATTTTGTTTTGTCATAAAACAATTGTTTCTATTCATACATGCATATTCTAAATAAAATAATATAAATTTATTAATATTCAAAAAATTAATAAGTAAAAATTTGAAAAATAAATTTGTTTTTTGAACAAGTTCAAATAGTTATGACTATTTGATCAATTATCTATTTCAAATAGTTATGACTTTTTGTTTTATCATATACCAGTCATTTCTGTTCAGATAAGTGTATTCGAAATAAAATAATATTAGTTTATTAATATTTCAAAAATTAATAAGTAAAAGATTTTAAAATTAAATCTGTTTACAAACAAGTTCAAATGGTTATGACTGTTTCAACAAATATTTATTTCAAATAGTTATGATTTTTTGTTTTGCCATAAAACAATTATTTCTATTCATACAAGTTTGCTCAAAATAAAATAATAATAATTTATTAATATTCTAAAAATTATAGGTAGGAGATTTAAAAAATAAATCTATTTATTGAACAAGTTCAAATAGTCATATCCATTTAAACAATTATCTATTTCAAATCGTTATAACCTTTTGTTTTGTCATAAAAAAATTTGTTTTTGTTCATGTAAAATTATTCAAAATAAAATAATACTGATCTATTAATATTTTGAAAATTGATAAGAGATTTAAAAACTAAACCTATTTATCGAAAGAGTTTAAATAGTTATCTTTATTTTGTCGTAAACAATTGTTTCTTTTTATATAAGCTTATTTGGATTAAAATAATACTAATTTAATAATATTCCAAAAATTAATAAGGAAGAGATTTAAAAAATAAATGTATTTGTCAAACCAGTTCAAATAGTTAATACTATTAGAATAATTATATATTTCAAATTGTTCTGACCTTTTGTTTAGTCATAAAATAATTATTTTAGTTCATACAACCTTATTCAGAATAAAATAATACTAATTTATTAGCATTCAAAAAATTAATGAGTAAGAGATTTAAAAAAATAAATCTATTTACCAAACAAGTTCAAATAGATTTGACTATTTGAATAATTATCTATTTAAAGTCGTTATGATTTTTAGTTTTGTCATAAAACAATTGTTTTAATTCATAAAAACTTATCTGAAATAAAATAATATTATTTTATTAATATTTTGAAAGTTAATAAGCAAGAGATTTAAAAATTAACGCTATTTTTTGAACCAGTTCAAATAGTTATGACTATTTGAACAAATATCAATCTTAAATCATTATGATCTTTGTTTTCTCATAAAACAATTGTTTTTTATCATACAAGCTTATTTGATTAAAAATATTATTATTTTAATAATATTTCAAAAATAAATAAGAGATTTAAAAAATAAATATGTTTGCTGAATCAATTCAAAAAGTTAAGACTATTAGAATAATTATTTATTTAAAATCGTACTAACCATTTGTTTAGTCATATAATAATTGTTTCAGTTCATACAAGCTTATTAGAATAAAATAATACTAATTTATTAATAGTCGAACAATTACTAAGCAAGAGATTTGAAAAAATAAATTTGTTTACCGAATAAGTTCAAATAGTTGTGACTATGGAACAATTATATTTTTAAAATCGTTATGACCTTTTGTTTTGTCATAAAATAATTGTTTTAGTTTATAAAAGCTTATCCAAAATAAAAATAATACTTTATTAATATTTTGAAAGTTAATAAGTAAGAGATTTAAAAAATAAATCAGTTTATTGAATCAATTCAAATAATTATGGCCATTTCAATAACTATCTATTTCAAATCATTATTTCCTTTTTTTTATCATAAAAAAATTGCTTTTCAACTTACAAGCTTATTCAAAATAAAATAATACTATTTTACTAATATTTCAAGAATTAGTAAGAGATTTAAAAAATAAATCTTTTTATCGAACCAATTGAAATGGTTATGACCATTTGAACAATTATTTATTTCAAGTTGTTATAACCTTTTGTTCTATCATAAAGCAATTGTTTTTGTTCATACAAGCTTATTTGAAAAAAAAATACTAATTTAGAAATATTTTAAAAATTAATAACTAAAAGATTTAAAAAATAAATCTGTTTGCCAAACTAGTTTAAACAATTAAGACTATATAAATAATTATTTTATTTCAAATTGTTATGACCTTTTGTTTTGTCATTAAATGATTATTTTAGCTCATACAAGCCTATTAGAATAGAATAAAAGTAATTTATTAATATTTAAATAATTATAAGTAAGAGATTTAGAAAATAATTCTATTTACCGAACCAATTTAAATAATTATAACTACTTGAACAATTATCTATTTGAAATCATTATTACTTTTTGTTTTTTCATAAAACAATTACTTTTGTTAATATAAGTTTGTTTGAAACAAAATAATTCATTAATATTTACCAAATTAACCAATAGGAGGTTTAAAAAATAAATCTTTTTACCAAACCAATTCAAATAGTTTTGACTATTTGAATAATTATCTATTTTAAATCGTTATAATCTTTTATTTTGTTATCAAACAATTGGTTTTATTTATACCATTTTATTTGAAATAAAATAATAGCAATTTAATAATATTCCAAAACTTAATACCTAAGAAAATTACAAAATAAATCTAACTGCCAAACCAGTTCAAATAGTTAAGACTATATGGACGATTATCTATTTCAAATCATTATGGCCTTTTCTTTTGTTATAAAAAAATTGTTTTGTTCATACAAGCTTAATCTAATTAAAATAATAGTAATTTAGTAATATTTCAAAAATTAATAAGTAAGAGATTTAAAAAATAAATTTGTTTACCAAATCAGTTCAAATTGTTAGGACTATTAGAACATTATTGTTTTGAGCTTTTGTTTAGTTATAAAACAATTGTTTCAGTTCATACAAGCTTATTTAGAATAAATTAATACTTATTCATTAACATTTAAAAAATTAATAAGAAAGAGATTTAAAAATATAAATCTGTTTATTGAATAAGTTCAAATAGTTTTTAAATCTCTTTCTTATTGAACAATTTTTTATTTAAAATTGTTATAACCTTTTGATTTGTCATAAAACAATTCTTTCAGTTAATACAAGCTTAGATGGAATAAAATAATACTAATTTATTAATATTTCCTAAAATAATAAGAAATTTAAAAAATAAATCTATTTACCGAATTAGTTAAAATAATTATGGCCATATAAACGATTATCTATTTCAAATCATTATGACCTTTTTTTTTTTTCATAAAACAATTGTTTTTTTTATCATGCAAGCTTATTTGAAATAAAATAATACTAATTTATTAATATTTCAAAAATTAATAAGTAAAATATTAAAAAAATAAATCAGTTTATCAAATCAGTTCAAATAGTTATGACTATTTGAACAATTATCAATCTCAAATTATTAAGATCTTTGTTTTGTCATAAAACAATTGTTTCTTATCATAGAAGCTTATTCTGTTAAAAATAATACTAATTTAATAATATTTCAAAAATTAATAAGTAAGAGATTTAAAAAATAAATGTGTTTACTGACCTAGTTCAAATCGTTAAAACTATTTTTTGTTTAGTCAAAAAATATTTGTTTCATATTTTACAGGCTTCTTTGGAATAAAATAATCTAAATTGGCAAACATTTAGAAAATTAATAAGCAAAAGATTTGAAAAAAATAATCTATTAATTGAACAAATTCAAATAGTTATGACATTTGAACAATTATTTATTTAAAATCATTATGACCTTTTGTTTTCACATAAAATAATTGTTTCAGTTTATAAAAGCTTATCCAAAATAAAATAATGCTAATTTCTTAATATTTGAAAAATTAATAAGCAAGAGTTTAAAAAAATAAATTTGTTTACCGAACAAATTCAAATAGTTACAACTATTTGAACAATTGACTTTTTAAAACTGTTATGTCCTTTTTTTTGTCATAATACAATTGCTTCAGTTCATACAAGCTTATTCAAAATAAAATAATACTAATTTGTTAATATTCCAAAAATTAATAAGTGATTTAAAAAGTGAATCTATTTACCAAATCAGTTCAAATAATTATGATCATTTCAAGAATTATCTATTTCAAATTATTATTACCTTTTGTTTGATCATATAAAAACTGTTTTTAATCAAACAAGTTTATTCATAATAAAATAATACTAATTTATTAATCTTTCAAAAACTAATAAGTAAGAGATTTAAAAAATAATTCTATTTACCGAACTAATTTAAATAGTTATGACTATTTGAACAATTGTATACTTCAAATCGTTATAACTTTTTGTTTTGTCATAAAACAATTATTTCTATTCATATAAGCTTATTTGAAATAAAATAATACTAATGTAATAATATTCCAAAAATTAATAACTAAGAGATTTAAAAAATAAATTTGTTTGCTAAACTAGTTCATATGGTTAAGACTATATGAACAATTATCTATTTCGAATTGTTTTTGTTTTGTCATAAAAGAATATTTGCAATTCATACTAACTTATTCGAAATAAAACAAAATGAATTTATTAATATTTCAAAAATTAATATGTTAGAGATTTAGAAAATAATTTTGTTTACCTAATCAGTTCAAATAATTATAACTATTTGAACAATTATCTATTTCAAATTGTTATGACCTTTTGTTTTGTCATAAAACAAATGTTTTTGTTCATATAAGTTTGTTTGGGATAAAATAATGCTAATCTATTAATATTTCAAAAATTGAAAAGAGATTTAAAAAATAAATCTCTTTATCAAACCAGTTCAAATAGTTATGACTATTTGAGCAATTATTTATTTCAAATTCTTATGACTTTTTGCTTTGTTATTTCTTACTTATTATTTTAGGAAATATTTTTTAAATTTGTTACAAAAAGATATTCAATTCATTTAAGCTTATTCGAAATAAAAAACAACTGTTTTATGACAAAACAAAAAGTCAAAATGATTTAAAATAAATAATTATTGAAATTGTCATAATTATTTGAACTTATTCGGTAAATAGATTTATTTTTGAAATCTTTTACTTATTAATTGTTTGAATATTAAAAAATTTGTATTATTTTATTTGAAATAAGCTTGTATGAATAGAAAAAATTGTTTTATGACAAAATAAAAAGGTTATAGTGATTTGAAACAAATAATTGTTCAAATAGTCATAACTATTTTAATTTGTTTGGTGAATAGATTCATTTTTTAAATCTCTTATTTATTTATTTTTGGAATATTAATAAATTAGGATAATGTTATTTCAAATAAGCTTGTACAAATAGAAACAATTGTTTTGTAGTAAAACAAAAGATTATAATCATTTGAAATAGATAATTATTCAAATAGTCATTATTATTTGCACTGGTCATGCCAACATATTCATTTTTTAATCTATTACTTATTAATTTTTAGAATATTAATAAATTAACATTACTTTATTCCTAATAAGACTATATGAACAAAAACAATTATTTTATGACAAAACAAATCATCATAATGATTTGAAATCAATAATTGTTCAAATAGTTATAACTAATTGAACTAGTTTATTAAACAAATTTATTTTTAATTCTTGTTAGCCTTGAATTGATCCTTATTTTGAAATGACAAAACATTAAAGCTAAATAAACTTGATCAAGATTTTGAAAAAGATTTATTTAGTATATGTTCTTAAGTTTTATAGTTTGGTACTAAATAAATAATATGCTTTCAAAGCTCAAACAAACCTTTATTTGTTTTCATATTTCTTAAACAAAATCTATCTTTAAAGATCATTTATTTGAGCTTAAATGAAAGTCCAATTGTTGTTTTTAAAGTGAACTTATTCATTTTGGACTTCATACAATTTTGACAATATTGGTTTTGAGAAATAGATTAACTTAAGAAAGTTGTTTTACAAGAACAAAGTTTTCCGACATTGAACTTATTTTATTTTTTTGTATTAATTCACAAAGTTTTAATATTTGAATTTTATATGGTTGAAAGCTCTTTGAGTCTACTTTCTAATGGATGAAACAAAATTAAAATCCAAATTTTCTAAGAAAGGATTTTGAATTTTTACTAGACACTCTGCAGTTGTTAGAAAAACAGCACAAGGCGTAACTTTGAAAATTCACTATAATTTGTACACAGTGAATTAGGTGATAGAAAGCCCTTTAAGTCTAGTTTCTAAATCTTCAAATGGTTTGTGATCTGGATTTGTATAAATCAAGTTATGATCAAATTAGTAAGTAGAATGTAAAACAAGAAACTACTACCCAGTATGGACAGGATCGATCCCCTCTAGAAGAGATCGATTGGTTTTCAAACAGAATGCACCCACAACCAAAAATCCAGAAAAGGGATCGATCCCCTACAAAAGGGATCGATCAGTTAGGCTATTTTCAAAAGGAAATTGGTTCAAAACATGAACCAATAGATCCCTTAAGGGAGGGGATTGATCCTCTGAAGGCCAAAATCACTCAAACGACTATTTTATCAATGATTCAATAGCTACTTTCACTTCCCAAACACTTCCAACAGCTACTTCTTCAATTTCTCTATAAATTGAGCACTCCAACACACCAAGAAGATTGATGAATCAAGGGAGCAAGAGCCAACAAGCAATATTTTCATTCTTTCAAATAATCAAGAGTTTTTTGAGCTACAAAGTCTATATCTTTGCATTTATTGTATCCAAATTATATTTGTTGTTCATTCATCATTTTCTTGTCTATACCATTGTATACTTCAAATTAGCAAACCCCTAACCTTTGAGAGGTTCTTCAAGTTTGCAAAACACTTCAAAAAATTTGTATTATGTGCTTGTAAGCTTAAGGGGAAGGATAACCCTTAAGAGTGTGTAGAGTTAAGTTTGTAAAGCTTTGAGAAGCTTATTTGTAATCTTCAACACATAGCGGATTGGAGCCTTAGTGTGGACAACCAAGAGAGAGAAAGTAGGTGCCTTGTGAAGAAGGACCGAACTTTTATAAATCATTATATTTGATTTTTTTATCCCTATCTCCTTATAATTTATTCTTGTTCACATTTGATTTTAAGTTCATTAATTGTTATTGTTTTCATTATATTTTCATCAAAAGGGCTTATTGTCTTAATTTCCATTCAACTATACTAAAATCATTATTTGGGAAGAATTTGGAAAGATCCAATTCATCCCCCTCTTGGATCACCATCTAACCTATAAAGCTAACAATTGGTATCAGAGCTTTGGTCTCTTTTTGTAGGTTTAACCACCTTGAGTAAAGATCCTATGGCTCAATTTTGGTTCCAAGATGGTGAGGAAGTCTTCAAAGCTCCCATGGTTGATAAATTTAAATTTTGTGAATGGAGAAAGATGATGAAGATGTTCATAATGGCCCAAGATTTTAGAGCTTGGAATGTGGTTGAAAAAGGGCTTAGAATTCCTTCAAATGATGTAAACTACATGAGGCAAGTGATGGATGATGCCAAGGCCAAGTGCTTACTATATAGAGCTCTTGACTCTCATAAATTCAACTTGGTATCAAAGTGTCTAACCTCAAATGAGATATGGGAGAAGTTGGATGAAATACATGAAAGACAACAATCCAATCGAAATGTATCATGTCTTATGGCTCTTGAAGATCCGGAGATAACCTTTAATTCTATTAATTCAAATTCATATGCTTTTGATGAATTGCAAGATGCTTATAATGAGCTATATGTTGAATGTGAATCAATGAAGAGGAAATATAAGAAAATGATTTCAAAGTTGAATGTAGAAAATGAGTTTTTAATGAATGCAAAAAATGCTTTGGAAAAACAAAATGAAAAATTGAAAATAGATTTTGAAACCTTCAAAATAGGTATAAAATTTTAGAAAAAGAAAATTTTGATTTGAAAAAGAAATTTGATGTTTTCATGAATGAAAAACAAGAATTTTTAGATAAGAGTTTAAGTGCTAAAATGATTAAATGTAATTTTTGTAATTTTCATGGTCATACTATACATACTTGTCCTATTAGAAGAAAAGTTCTATTTAGAATTAGGCAAGTATGGGTTCCTAAAGAAACAAGAGACTTGATAACTAATTCTCAAGGACCCAAAGTAATTTGGGTACTAAAAATCAAATGAGATTATCTCTTGTAGGTGTACTAGAGCAAGGAGCCACAATGTGAGAATGAAGATTAAATACTTTAGACACACAATGGAGATAGGTAACCTCTAAATTTTTATTTGAAGAGTATTTGAATTTGGTTACCTATTCTTGATGAAATTTGGATGCTTGATTGATTATGGAAAATTTGGTTGCCTATTCTTGTTGGACATAGGATGCTTAATGGATATTGGTATATGCTTTATTGATATATCTTGAATATACCGACATAAATGTATTTGTTGGAATGATTTAGCATGAATGACCATGATGTTTAAAAATTGCTCAATTTTTTTATAGTGCTTGGATCTTGTGAAATATTATTTAAACTTGATTGTTATATTCTAAATTGTTATAACTCTTAATTTATGAATTTATGAACATCTTGTGCTTAAATTATAAATATTGTTGTTTGATTGTTCATCTTTTGATTTCTTATGAAATAGTCTTGAAATATGCTTTAATTCTTTATCTTTATTAATTCAAGATTTATTTCTTCTCTTGTGTTGATGAATTGATGAACATTATGTGCTTAAATGGAATCTATTGATTCTAGGTTCATCTCTAGTCTTGGTCAAGATATATGCTTGTATGATCATTAATTCAATTTGACCTTAATGCTTGTGGTTAAAATGCTTGAATTGTTTATCTCTTGATTGTGAAAGATATTTTGTGAAATATGCTTATTTTTGTACTTAAAATGTTTTATTAATTTTGTGAAATATTTTGGATCTTGTGCTCAATTGATATATTTCTTATCTGTTATTTTAAATATGATGAACTACTTACTTGTAAATGATATGTGTTACTGGTTCATCTATTATTCTTGTCAAGTGTGTTCATATATGATAAATGTGATTTCTCTTGACTTGACATGCTTGCAACATGACTTAACTGAGTGATTTTCTTATGATGCTTATTTTTAGCTTAAGTCATTGTTGATTATGGCCTATAATTTGTGTAGACATATTTATGCTTTTGTGCTAAAATTTTCTTGAATATGTTTTTGATGATAAATGTCTTCCTTAAGTTTCTAGTTTTCATATGGCCTAAAATTTATTTTGGCATATTCTTTGGTGATTTATTGAATATGTCTTTTTTGTGTTCAATATTTCTAAATGATCTAGAAAGGTTTGATTTTGCACATTACATGAGAACTTGTGCTTTAGTGCCATTCTTGTGCTATTTGATGTTTAAATTGATATATGGCCTCTAGCTTAAGTATATATCTCCCTTGCAATTGGCAACTTAGGCTTAGTGAATAAATTTTCTTTTGCATATAATGACTTAGAATATGGAATTGTTTTCTAACAATTGGTATAATTTTGATCGATTGATTTTCTTGATGCTTTTAATGAAAATCTTTTGTCAAGAAATTTTTCTAAGTCTATACTAGGAGAACTTGAAATGAGCATGGATGAGCCTACATTTTTAGAATTTCAAGTATAGCAACCAAAGCATGTCATCTTCATCTATCAAGCCCAAGTACATCAAAGACTTAGCTCAAATGATGTGGATTGAAGAATTCAAAGCCAAATGAGCACAACAACAAAGCTTGACATGGATGGAGGTAAATGTATCAACTTTATGATATGATGTATGAGTTTGAATACATATACATGCTTGCTTTAATATGTGCAAATATATGATTTTGTGGTTGAATATATGAACACATTGCATAAATTAATCACCAAGCCACTTGGTAGATATTGTTCTAATTTTTTAAGGCTTGGATTGATTAATTCACCTTCATTAATATTCATGCCTAGTTCTTGATTGCTTTGATTAATAGTTTTAATTGCATGAATATTAGTTTGAATCTTTGGATATGGATATGAGTTAAATAGATTGATTTCTTTGAACATGTTCAATGATTGAGTCCATTGAGATAGCATGTACCATATTGTGTCTAAAGGTTTGCATTTTTTTTGGTATATTGCTATACGTGTTTTGAAATGTTCTTGCATATGCTTGTGTGATTTTGTTTGAAATAAATATATGTTTGATTACTTGCATATGCTTAGATTAATTACATTGCTATGCATTGAAATAATTTGGATTATAATTGCATAATCATGCTTTCATTATTTCTTTGCTATAGCATATGTGCTCATCATGTTTGGAGAATCATGCTTATATAATCTTTGTTATGACATGATGATAATTGAACCTTATTGCTCATTAGTATTCATGCTTTCTTAAATCCATATGAGCTTTTGGGTTCTTGTTTGGATAGGATAGCTTATGAAAGATTACTATTATTATTTTATGCATGTATTGAATGAATCTTTCATATTACTAAAAATTGGTAACAATCGGTATCAAAATTGCTAAAGAATTTTTTTTTAAAACTTTTATAGACACTTGTTTATGTGCCTATCCTTGATATAGCTTGTACCTTTCATGCAAAATTACGTGTGCCTTAAATTGATTAATCCTTATTTTGAAAAGGAGGAGAAATTTTAGAATACAATTTTGCTTAATTTGTTTTGTGATAACAATTGGTATACTTTATATTACATATCTTTAACAATCAGTATCCATAACAATTGGTATGAGCTTGTATGCATGTGCTTGAATTTATGCTTAATTGCTATTGATGTTTTATGTTCTAAGCACATCTTATCCTAACATGATTTATGAGTAGATTGCATATCATTCATTATCCTTTGCTCATAAATTTCATGTAGTAAATTTGATGACTTGTGCTAAAATGCCAAATTTGGATACATTTATACTTTTGTGCTTGAATACATGTATGTGAACTTCATTGTGCATATTACACTTGATTACATGCATTCAAAATACTCTCGATATTATTGGTATCAAGTATTTTGTCTTATACCTTGAATTGATCTCTCTTTCTTTTGAAATGACAAAAAGGGGGAGAGAGTTTAGAGATATTTCTCCTTGTATGCTTATTTCAATTGATATAGGAGTTTAAACATTTGGTATAAAGAGCATAAACAAAAAGGACAAGAAATGTTTCATGAATATATTTGTTAATGATGCCTCTTTATGTTTATTTGCTTATTAATATGCTCATGCCTTTTTGCTACGACAAAAAAGGGGAGAAATATCATATAGACAAATTTGCTTGTGCTTGATATACATATGTTTATGTGTGCTTAATTGCTATATATGCTCTAACATATGTTTGTTGAGTTGTGTTGGATTAGGATGCATAAATTGAAAGGCAGTTTTGCTATGCATTGTTTAAGGGGGAGTTTTCCAAAATGTTTTTCAAAATCTTAAATGTTTCAAAGAAAGTTTTTCATCAAGCAAATTTATCTTTAAGTTTTGTCATATCAAAAAGGGGGAGATTGTTAGCCTTGAATTGATCCTTATTTTGAAATGACAAAACATTAAAGCTAAATAAACTTGATCAAGATTTTGAAAAAGATTTATTTAGTACATGTTCTTAAGTTTTATAGTTTGGTACTAAATAAATAATATGATTTTCAAAGCTTAAACAAACCTTTTTTGTTTTCATATTTCTCAAACCAAATCTACCTTTAAAAATTATTTATTTGAGCTTAAATGAAAGTCCAATTGTTTTTTTTAAAGTGAACTTATTCATTTTGGACTTAATACAATTGTGACAATATTGGTTTTGAGAAATAGATTAACTTAAGAAAGTTGTTTTACAAAATTGAACTTATTTTATTTTTTTGTATTAATTCACAAAGTTTTAATATTTGAATTTTATATGGTTGGAAAGTTCTTTGAGTCTACTTTCTAATGGATTAAACAAAATTAAAATCCAAATTTTCTAAGAAAATATTTTGAATTTTTACTATAGACTCTGCAGTTATCAGAAAAATTGTACAAGACGTAACTTTGAAAATTTACTATAATTTGTACACAGTGAATTAGGTGATGAACTTTATATGGATAGAAAGCCCTTTAAGTCTAGTTTCTAAATCTTCAAATGTTTTGGGATTTGTATAACGCAAGTTATGATCAAATTAGTAAGTAGAATGCAAAACGAGAAACTACCACCCAGCATGGATAGGATCAATCCCCTCTAGAAGGGATTGATTGGTTTTCAAACAGAATGCTCCCACAACCGAAAATCCAGAAAAGGGATCGATCCACTACAAAAAGGATCAATCAGTTAGGCTTTTTTCAGAGGGAAATTGGTTCAAAACATGAGGGGATCATCCCCTGAAGGCCAAAATCACTCCAACGGCTATTTTATCAAGGATTCAACGGCTACTTCTTCAATTTCTCTATAAATTAGGCACTCCAACACACCAAGAAGATTGATGAATCAAGAGAGCAAGAGCCAACAAGCAATATTTTCATTCTCTCAAATAATCAAGAGTTTTTAGAGCTTCAAAGTCTATATCTTTGCATTTATTGTATCCAAATTATTTTTGTTGTTCATTCATCATTTTCTTGTCTATACCATTGTATTCTTCAAATTAGCAAACACCCAACCTTTGAGAGGTTCTTAAAGTTTGCAAAACACTTCAAAAAATTTGTATTGTGTGCTTGTAAGCTTAAAGGGGAGGATAACCCTTAAGAGTGTGTAGTGTTGAGTTTGTAAAGCTTTGAGAAGCTTGTTTGTAATCTTCAACACATAGTGGATTGGAGCCTTGGTGTAGACAACTAAGAGAGAGGATGTAGTTGCCTTGTGAAGAAGGGCCGAACCTCTATAAATCATTGTGTTTGATTTCTTTATCCCTATCTTTTTATAATTTATTATTGTTCATATTTGATTTTAAGTTCATTAATTGTTATTATTTTCATTATATTTTCATCAAAAGGGCTTATTGTCTTAATTTCCATTCAACTATATTGAAATCATTATTTTAGAAGAATTTGAAGAGATTAGATTCACCCCCCTCTTGGATCACCATCTAACCTATAAAGCTAACAATTCTCTTACTTATTAATTTTAAAAATATTAATAAATTAATATTATTTTATTTTGAGCAAACTTATTTGAACAAAAACATTTGTTTTATGACAAAACAAAAGGTCATAATGATTTGAAATAGAAAATTATTCAAATAGTCATAATTATTTGAACTAGTTTGGCAATTAATTATTTAAGTTCAAATAGTCTCTTACTAATTAATTTTTGAAATATTAATAAATTTGTTTTATTCTTAATAAGTTAGTAAGAATTGAAAATTATTTTATGATAAAACAAAATGTCATAATGATTTGAAATAAAAAATTGTTCATATGGCCTTAACTATTTGAACTAGTTCAGTAAACAAATTTATTTTTTAAATCTCTTAGTTATTAATTTTCAAAATATTAGTAAATTAGTATTATTTTATTTCAAATAAACTTATATGTATGACAGATTAAAAGGTTATATGAAATTGAAATATATAATTGTTCAAATAGTCATAAGTATTTGAACCAGCTCGATAAACAAATTTAATTTTTTAAATCTCTTACTTATTAATTTTTGAAATATTAATAAATTAGTATTATTTTATTCTGAATAGGCTAGTATCATGAAAAACAATTGTTTTATGACAAAACAAAAGTTCATAACGACTTGAAATAGATAATTGTTCAAATGGCCAAAATTATTTGAACTAATTTGATAAACCGATATATATTTTAAATCTCTAACTTATCAATTTTTAAAATATTAATAAAGTAATATTATTTTATTTCAAATAAGCTTTTATGAACCAAAACAATTGTTTTATGATAAAATAAAAAGTCATAATGATTTTAAATTGATAATTGTTCAAATAGTCATAACTATTTGAACTTGTTCGGTAAACAAATTTATTTTTTTAAAATTTCTTGCTTATTAATTTTTTGAATGTAAATAAATTAGTATTATTTTATTTTGAATAAACATGTATGAATTGAAATAATTATTTTATGACTAAATAAAAGGTTAGAATGATTTGAAATAGATAATTGTTCTAATACTCTTAACTGTTTGAACTAGATCGGCAAACACATTATTTTTTAAATCCTTACTTATTAATTTTTAGAATATTATTAATTTAGCAATATTTTACTTCGAATAAGCTTGTATGAATAGAAACAAATGTTTTAGGACAAAACAAAGATCATAACGATTTGAGATAAATAATTGTTTAAATAGTCATAACTATTTGAACTGGTTCGATAAAAAGATTTAGTTTTTAAATATCTTATTAATTTTTGAAATAGTAATAAACTAGTATTATTTTATTCTAAATAATTTTGTATAAATAGAAACAATTGTCTTATGACAAAACAAAAGATCATAACGATTTAAAATAAATAATTGTTTAAATAGTCATAATTATTTGAACTCGCTTGGTAAAAAAATTTATTTTTTAAATATTTTACTTATTAATTTTGAAATATTAATAAATTAGTATTATTTTATTTCAAATAAGCTTGTTTGAACAAAAACAATTGGTTTACGACAAAACAAATGGTCATAATGGTTTAAAATAGATAATTATTCAAATAATCATAACTATTTAATCGTGTTTAAAAAATAGCTTTATTTTTCAAAATTTTACTTATTAATTTTTGGAGTATTAATAAATTTATATTATTTTATTTGAAATAAGCTTGCATGAACAGAACCAATTGTTTTATAAGAAAACAAAAGGTCACAATGTTTTCAAATAGATAATTGTTTAGATAGTCATAACTATTTAAACTTATCGGTAAGTAGATTCATTTTTTTAATTCTCTTAGTCTTTAGTTTTAGAAATATTAATAAATTAGTATTATTTTATTTCAAATAAGCTTATATGAATTGAAACAATTGTTTTATTACAAAACAACATGTCACAATGATTTGAAATAGATAATTATTCAAATAGTCATTACTATTTGAACTAGTTCGGTAAACATATTTATTTTTTAAATCTTTTACTTATAAATTGTCAAAATATTAATAAATTAATATTATTTTAATTTGAATAAGCTTGTATGCTCAGAAACAATTATTTTATGATGAAACAAAAGGTCATAATGATTTTAAATAAACAATTGTTCAAGTAGTCATAACTATTTGAATTTATTCAAAAAACATATTTATTTGTTTAAATCTCTTGCTTAGTAATTTTTGAAATTTTAATGAATTAGTTTTATTTTATTTTGGATAAGCTTTTATAAACTGAAACAATTATTTTATGATAAAACAAAAAATCATAATAATTTTAAATATGTAATTATTCAAATAGTCATAATTATTTGAGCTTGACTGGTAAACATATTTATTTTTTCAAATCTCTTGCTTATTAATTTTTCAAATGTTAATATATTAGGATTATTTTATTCCAAATAAGTTGTATGATATGAAACAAATGTTTTATGACTAAAAAAAAGTTAGAACGATTTGAAAAAAAAATTATTCTAATAGTTTTAACTATTTGAACTAGTTTGTCAAGCATATTTATTTTTTAAATCTCTTGTTAATTTTTTGAATATTATTAAATTAGTATTATTCTTAACTGAATAAGCTTCTATGATCAGAAACAATTGTTTTATGACAAAACAAATATTTGAGATTGATAATTGTTCAAATAGTCATAACTATTCGAACTAGTTCAATAAATAAATTTATTTTTTAAATCTATTATTAATTTTTGAAATATTAATAAATTAGTATTATTTTATTTAGAACAAGCTTGTCTGATCAAAAGCAATTATTTTATAACAAAACAAAAGCTCATAACAATTTGAAATAGATAGTTGTTCCAATGGCTATAATTATTTTAACCGAATTGGTAAAAACAAATTTATTTTTTAAATCACTTACTTAATAATTTTAGAAATATTAATAAATTTGTATTATTTTATTTTGTATAAACTTATATTAACTAAAACAATTGTTTTATGACAAAACAAAAGGTCATAACGATTTTAAATAGACAATTATAACGATTTTAAATAGACAATTTTTCAAATAGTAATAACTATTTAAACTTGTTCGGTACATAGATTTATTTTTTTAGATCTCTTTCTTATTAATTTTTTAAAGGTTAATAAAATAGTATTTATTTATTTTGAATAAGCTTGTATGAATTGAAACAGTTTTCTTATGACTAAACAAAAGGTCAAAATGATTTGAAATAGATAATTATTTTAGTAGTCTTAACCATATGAACCGGTTAGGTAACCAAATTTATTTTTTAAATATCTTTTTAATTTTTGAAATATTATTAAATTTGTATTATTTTAATTCGAATAAGCTTGTAAGAACAAAAAATTTATTTTATAACAAAACAAAAAGTCGTAATGATTTGAAATTGAAAATTATTCATATAGTCTTAACTATTTGAACTAGTTCAGCTATTAGATTTATTTTTTAATTTTCTTGGTTATTAAGTTTTAGAATATTATTAAATTAGAATTATTTTATTTTGAATAAAATAATATGAATAGAACCAATTTTTTGATGACAAAAGAAAATGTTATAATGATTTGAAATAGATAATTATTCAAATAGTCAAAACTATTAGAAATGATTTGGTAAATAGATTCACTTTTTAAAACTCTTACTAATTAATTTTCTAAATATTAATAAATTAGTAGATAATTGGTAAATAGATTCATTTTTAAAATCTCTTAATTATTAATTTTTGAAATATTAATAAGATACTATTATTTTATTTTGAATAACCTTATATGAATTGAAATAATTTTTCAATCACAAAACAAAAGGTCATAACTATTTGAAATAGATAATTATTCAAATAGTCATGACTATTTGATCTAATTCAATAAACATATTTATTTTTTAAAATTTTTATTTATTAATTATCAAAATATTAAAAAATTACTATTATATTAATCTGAAAAAGCTTGTATGAATAGAAACTATTGTTTTATAACAGAACAAAAAGTCATAACAATTTGAAATAAATAATTGCTTAAATATTCATAACTATTTAAACTTATTTGATAATTTAAATCTCTTATTAATTTTCAAAATATTAATATATTAGTATTATTTTATTTCAAACAAATTTATATGGACAAAAGCATTTGTTTTATAACAAAACAAAAGGTCATAACAATTTAAAATAGAAAATTATTCAAATAGTCATAATTATTTGAACTGGTTCAACAAACAAAATTATTTTTTAAATCTCTTACTGATTAATTCTTTGAAATATTAATAAATTTGTTTTATTTTATTTTATTTTGAATAAGTTAATAAGAACTGAAAATTTTGTTTTATTACAAAACAAAATGTCATAATGATTTCAAATAAAGAATTTTTCATATAGCCTTAACTATTTGAACTAGTTTGACATATAAATTTATTTTTTAAATCTCCTAGTTATTATAATTTTAGGAATATTATTACATTAGTATTTTTTTTATTCCGAATAAGCTTGTATGAACAAAAATGATTGTTTTATGTCAGAACAAAAGGTTATAACAATTTGAAATATATAATTGTTCAAATAGTCATAACTATTTGAACTAGCTTGATAAATAGATTTATTTTTTAAATCTCCTATTTATTAATTTTTTAAAAATTAATAAATTAGAATTATTTTATTTTAAATAGGCTTGTATGATGAAAAACAATTGTTTTATGACAAAACAAAAGTTAATAATGATTTGACGTAGATAATTATTCAAAAGGCCATAATTATTTGAACTGATTTAATAACTGATTTATGTTTTAAATCTCTAACTTTTCAATTTTTATAATATTAATAAAGTAATATTATTTTATTTTGAACAAGCTTTTATGAACTGAAATAATTATTTTATGATAAAATAAAAGGTCATAACGATTTTAAATAGATAATTGTTCAAATAGTCAAAACTATTTGAACTTGTTTGGTAAATAGATCTTTTTTTTAATTTCTTACTTATTAATTTTTTGAATATTAATAAATTAGTATTATTTTATTTCAAATAAGCATGTATGAGTTGAAGCAATTATTTTATCACTAAACAAAAGGTCAGAACGATTTGAAATAGGTAAGTGTTCTAATAGTCTTAACTATTTAAACTGGTTCGACAAACATATTTATTTTTTAAATCCTTACTAATTAACGTTTAGAATATTATTAATTTAGCAATATTTTTAATTTGAATAAGCTTGTATGAACGAAAAAAGATTTAGTTTTTAAACCTCTTATTAATGTTCAAAATAGTAATAAATTAGTATTATTTTATTTTGAATAATTTTGTCAGAATAGAAACAATTGTTTAACGACAAAAAAATGTCATAACGATTTGAAATAGATAATAATTCAAATGGACATGACTATTTGAACTTGTTTGGTAAACAAATTAATTTTTTAAATCTTCAACCTATTAATTTTTAGAATATTAATAAATTAGTATTATTCTATTCCTAACAAACTTGTATGAATAGAAACAATTGTTTTATGATAAAACAAAAGATTATAACAATTTAAAATAAATAATTGTTCAAATAGTCATAACATTTTGAACTTGCTTGGCAAACAGATTTATTTTTAAAATCTTTTACTTATTAATTTTGGAATATTAATAAATTAGTATTATTTTATTTTGAATAAGGTTTTTTAACAGAAACAATTTGTTTATGACAAAACAAATGGTCATAACCATTTGAAATAGATAATTGTTCAAATAATCATAACTATTTGAATGTGTTAAAAATATAGATTTATTTTTAAAATTTTTACTTATTAATTTTTGGGACATTAATAAATTTATATTATTTTATTTGAAATAAGCTTGCATGAATAGAGCCAATTGTTTTATGACAAAAAAAATGTCATAATGTTTTGAAATAAACAATTGTTCAGATAGTCATAACTGTTTGAACTTGTTCGATAAACAGATTTATTTTTTAATTCTCTTACTCTTTAATTTTTGGAATATTAATAAATTAGTATTATTTTTTTTTCAAATAAGCTTACATGAATTGAAATAATTGTTTTATTACAAAACAAAAGGTAACAATGATTTGAAGTAGATAATTATTTAAATAGTTATGACTATTTGATCTTCTTTGGTAATCATTTTTTAAAATCTTTTAATTATTAAGTGTCAAAATATTAATAAATTAATATTATTTTAATTTTAATAAGCTCGTATGGACAGTAACAATTGTTTTACGACAAAACAAAAATGTAATAAGAATTTAAAATAAATAATTGTTCAAATAGTCATAATGAATTGAACTTGTTCGGTAAACAGATTTTTTTAAAAATATTTTATTTATTAATTGTCTTAATATTAATAAATTTGTATTATTTTATTCAAAATAAGCTTGTATTAACAGAAAAAAATCATTTTATGACAAAAAAAAGGTTATAGCGATTCCAAATCAATAATTGTTCAAATGGTCATAATTATTTAAACTTGTTTAATAAATAGATTCATTTTTTAAATCTCTTAATTATTAATTTTTAGAATATTAAAAACATAGTATTATTTTATTTCAAATAACCTTATATGAACTAAAATAATTTTTTATGACAAAACAAAAGGTCATAATGATTTGAAATAGATAATTATTCAAATAGTTATGACTATTTGATTTAGTTCAGTAAACATATTTATTTTAAAAATTTTTTACTTATTAATTGTCAAAATATTAATAAATTAGTATTATATTAATCTAAATAAGCTTGTATGAATAGAAACTATTGTTTTATAATAGAACAAAAAGTCATAATCATTTGAAATAAATAATTGCTTAAATATTCATAATTATTTGAACTGGTTTGATAAATAGATTTAATTTTTAAATCTCTTATTAATTTTTGAAATATTAATAGTTTAGTATTATTTTATTTTGAACAAACTTATATGAACAAAAACTTTTGTTTTATGGCAAAATAAAAGGTCATAACGATTTGAAATAGATAATTATTTAAATAGTCATAATTATTTGAACTGGTTACGATAAAACAAAAGGTCATAACGATTTGAAATAAAAAAATTATTCATATAGCCTTAACTATTTAAATTGGCTCGGCAAATAAATTTCTTTTAAATTTCTTAGTTATTAATTTTTAGAATATTATTGCATTAGGATTATTTTATTCTAAATAAGCTTGTATGAATGGAATTAATTGTTTTATAACAGAACAAAGGTTACAATAATTTGAAATATATAATTGTTCAAATAGTCACAATTATTTGAACTAATTCGATAAATAAATTTATTTTTTAGATCTCTTACTTATTAATTTTTGAAATATTAATAAATTAATATTATTTTATTTCGAATAAGCTTGTATGATGAAAATAGTTGTTTTATGACAAAACAAAAGTTCATAATGATTTGAAATAGATAATTGTTCAAATGGTCATAATTATTTAAACTGATTCAATAAACTGATTTATGTTTTAAATCTCTAACTTATCAACTTTTATAATATTAATAAAGTAATATTATTTGATTTCGGATAAGGTTTTATAAACTGAAACAATTGTTTTATGATAAATAAAAGGTCATAACGATTTTAAATAGATAATTGTTCAAATAGTCAAAACTATTTGAGCTTGCTAAGTAAACAGTTTTTTTCTAATTTCCTACTTATTAATTTTTTGAATGTTAATAAATTAGTATTATTTTATTTTGAATAAGCATGTATGAACTGAAGCAATTATTTTATGACTAAACAAAAGGTCAGAACGATTTGAAATAGATAATTATTCTAATAGTCTTAACTATTTGAACTGGTTCGACAAGCACATTTATTTTTAAATCCTTATTAATGTTTAGAATATTATTAATTTAGCAATATTTTACTCCGAATAAGCTTGTTGAATAGAAATAAATGTTTTAGGCCAAAACAAAGATCATAACAATTGGAGATAGATAATTGTTCAAATAGTCATAACTATTTAAATTAGTTTGATAAAGAGATTTAGTTTTTAAATCTCTTGGCTTGGGCCGCGAACCATGTGCACCATGATGGGGCGTTAGGTGGGTTTAGGCACATTTTCATACTTTTGCCATAACAATGCCATTTTTATGGCTTGCAAATTCATATAACGCTTACCACTGTTTGTAGCTGGGCCTAGCTTAATTTTGCCAAACTTAAACACTGTGCTTGAGCCGTTGGAGTCTTAATCACTACCTATACCACTATTTTGGGTTAGTTCCCCTAGACCTCTAGTACGCCTCAAGGCCTAGTATGCCTAGCCTTGACTTAAAGAAAGCCTTGGTCTGTACCAACTTGCAGACTGTGACACATGCACACGCCTCAACTGCCATTAGGACATGCTAGCCCTTGGTCTTGGCACATACTTCGACCACCATCAGCACATGCTAGGCCCGTGCCACAAACAATGCGCACCAAGATGGGGCAATAGATGAGTTTAAGCACTTCATATTTCTATTGTGCCAATGCCATTTTTATGGCTTGTAAATTCATATAATGCTCACCAGCACCTACACCTGGGCCTGGCTCAATTATGTCAAACCTGAACACTATGCCTGAGCCGCTGGAGTCTTGATCACTACCCGTACCATTGTTCTGGGCTAGTTTCCCGTAACTTGGACCTCTAGTATGCCTCAAGGCTTGGTCCCCCAAGCTGTCAAACATTGTCCCATTAAAACTAGAACTACTTCTTGACTTGGAGAGAATCCCTGGGCCTAGACTAGCTTGCAGACTGTGACACATGCACATGCCTCATGTCACAGGCTGCACGTTCCTTAAGCCAAAACTACACATCCGTGTGGCACTAATCTGCTCTTAGTTGAGGTCAGCCTTTCATGAGTCCATTTATCCATGGATAGATCATTACTGATCCTTTAAGCCACATACTCGTGAACCTTTCTTAGCTCAGACCCCGTAGGGTTGCATGTAACATTCCCAAACTCAATAGGGAGGAACCTAACTCCTATCATGATTTTTAGTCCATGAATCTCATAGTGGCCCCAAGTACCCATCTCTACTTGTAAGCATCAAGGACCCGAGCATCAACCTGCCTTACTCATAAGGGCATACAGTTCCACTTCTTGAGATATTATCCCATCTTGGCAAGGTGAGAACCCAACACCATGCCCACTCACATTGTACACATGCTCTCATGCCTTAAACCCAAAGGCATAACATAGATGCTGGTTAGCAGTCAGCCCATAGCAATCTAGGCTCATCTTATCCAAGGAAACTCATATCTTAGGGATTGAAGCCTCATTCTAGGCTGCCCACACACATGACAGACACCTTACATCATGCCCATCTTGCTTCAGGGAACTCAAGTGTGCTACCTTAGCCACAACACACCTTTATTGATTGGCCTCAAGGATCTAACAACATGCTTGCCTGCTAGCCCACTCATCTTTTAGGCTTGATGGTGCCCCTCTTACGCAACACCATTTCATGATCCTTGGTTATTGATCAAACAGACTAAAAGAGGGGAAACCAAAAGGCATAGCAAATTCTAGCATCTAACCCTATAGTTCAATGCAATGATGCGATACGAGACCTATCGACCCCAACTATCCCCGAGTTTACCTTGATCCAAGGAGACATTGTGACACACTCATGACTTGATAATGCCCGCTTACCTAAACACCATATGTGCCTAGGAGTAGCACACTTCAGACTAACCAGCCCTTGCCTGGCAGCTAGCCAAAAAGGTAGTGGAAAGCTGATACCAGTCATCCCTCTATAAAGAGCATAAGAGAATTCCCAGCCATCCTACCAAGAACCGTAAGACTATCTAAAATGGGGACACTTTTTTCCTTAGCCATTTCAGGGCTTTCTTTAGCTAAACTCATGGTTTAGTGACCTTTCTCTTGGGCACCATAATTCTAGCATTCCACTCATTGCTCCACCAACCCACTCGAGCGTGCATGCACACGTCTTCAACTAAAAGCACCCGACTGGCTACCAGACTCTAAAGTGCCTACCCACTGACTTGCACTTACCCACACACTTTAGGGAACTAGGGTTCACACCGCCCATACACCCCATCAGAAATATTTTCTCGAGTTTAAACTATATGCCCACTACTCTAAGATCACTTGTCTCAAACACAAAGTCTCAACTGCTGCTCAGCTTAGGGTCAATCATGGTAGGACTGAGGCATACCAAGGCCTAACCATGACACTTTCCCCCTACTTACTATATCACTGCCTTCATTGATGCCAAGACCACACCCAACTCTCTTTTTGCACAAGTTGACATTTTTCCATATGTCTCTCATTTGTGCCTTCAAGGATTAGATCGAGATCCTATCATATAAGGCACTACCCATAATACTTATCCATTGCTTATATAGAGGGATCATCCCAACTCAAATGCACCTTTGGGCTAATTCCACCCCTAATCTTCACTCAATCCATTTCTCATTGGTGCCACTGGACTGCTTCACCCATGATCACATCATGTTGCGACTTTAAAGCACCATTGTTGAACATGACCCTTAGTAGAATAAGTGACCACTTACTTTTCCACACATCGATGCACCCTACTAGATGTGATCTATCATACCAATCGCATACTCGTGGCATTAATTCTTCGATGCACTTTTCTGGATATGGTCCTTAGGTCAACCGCACTCATGTGGCACCACCCACAATAGGCCATAGTATAGTGGCATTCAAACACTTCGATCATCTCATAACTTGGGTCCTTTTAAACCCTTCGAGGTCACCCATCTAGGTGTGGCCCTCTAGCCAATCGCCCTTATGACAGCACCTTAACGCTCACTATCTCAGACTTAAAGTCATGGTTAGATATCTCATAGGCTTTTATCGCCTTAGCTCAGTTTCATAAGAAAACATAAGTCTCCCCCACTTTTATTTAAACTTAACTTAGCTTTGCATGCGACCATGTCTCCATGATGGTTCCACAACTCGTCTTTAAAGGGCTAACTCAAAGCCACACAAAACTCCAAAATCTACTGATCCACTCTAAACACCAAGTTCTTAAACTTGCTTAAACTCGTCTCAATTACTAATACCATTAACTTACTCAACTCAATTAGGTCTTCTAACTAACATAACTCATAAAGCCTTGTCAATTGGCCTATTTCCACTTGCTCACTTCACAAATTGAACATAATCGTGGTTTACTATCTACCACACCTATAAGGCCTTGTCACTTAACTTCATAAGCATGGTCTACTGACCATCTCAAACTTAAGGCTTAAATTTTCAGCCAACTCAAACTCTTCTGTTTTTGTAGAATAGCTCCACACTTGGACCTAAATACTCAGCTCATGCCCTTACTAGGGCACCTACTCTACATAACAAGTGCACACATATTAGTAATTAATCTCAATAAGCTCAACTCAAGTCCCTTATGACTGATGTATATTGGCCCACATGGCTTTGCTTAACACCATTCCATGGTGTGTGCCCCTTTTGTATTTTAATCTCATTTATTGTCCACCATTCAAATGGGCATCGTATGCCTGCATGAGCCAACACTGTTCACTAGGTAAGGCTAAACTCTTATACATTTTTGCTTAGCATCCAAGAGCCAACTTGAAGGCCTTCCACCTAGGCTAATTTTTCCCACAACATGCATCGATGGCTTATTCTCGAGCCCATATAGCCATTATATTGCAATCTCACCTCAATAGCTTTCTTTGAGCTTAGCACTATTTTAATTTATCATTACTATGCCCATACTTGGGGTTGTTTTAGTCCCACTATTAAGTTGAACTAGGCTTTGATACCAAAATGTCATGGTCCACGTGTTCCTTATACCAAAACTATGTGTCTGTGTGGCACTAAGACTACTTTTAGTCGAGATCAACCTTTTGCAAGTCTATTTCTCCATGGATAGATCATTATCAATCCTTCAAGCCATATACTCGTGAGCTTTTTTCGACTCAAACTTTGTAGAGTCACAAGTAATATTTCAAAACTCAATAGGGAGGAACCCAACTCCTATCATGATTCTTAGTCCATGAATCTTAGAGTGGCCTTGAGTACCCATCTCTGCCCGTAGGTATCAATGACCTGAGCATCAGCCTACCTTGCTCATAAGGGCACATAGCCCTACTTTTCATGATATTATCTCATTCTAGCAAGATGAAAACCCAACACCATACCTGCCCATATTGTATTCAAGCTTTCGTGCCTTAAACTCGAAGGCACAACATAGATGATGGTTAGTAACCAGCCCAGAGTAACCTTTAAAATGGAATCCACCAAACTATTGAGAAATTCCATAAATCAATTGTTCAAAAAAATAATAATAAAAAATAAAAATAATTTTTATCCTCTAAACTATTGGAGGATTATTTTTAAGTCCTACCAAACTATTGGGAGACTTAACTAATTTTTTTGAATAAAAATTTGCTAATAAATCCAATGACAGAACCTTTTTAGAATGGGGCACTAGTCTTTATGAATACTTTTGAGGTGAAAAAATTACCTTAAATTGCTACTAAACAATTGGGATAATTTTAAGACTAATTTTTAATATTAAATTAATTTGGTAAATTACAAATATGATAAAGGCTTGGATGATTTGAAATCAAACCGGTACCATTTTTCAGATGGACGTTTAGGGGTGCTATAACCTTTTCCATGCATAACTGACTCTCGAACTTAATATCTGGTTTCATGGATCAGAATATGTTTTAGGTGGCCAATCACACCTAAGCAAAAAAAATTGGTGGTGACTCTTTTTAATCAATGTCTAGCAATAGGTTCATGAATCTATACGCTATGAAAATGGCAAGACCAAAACATACCAGGGCCTAACCAGTACACCTTAACCACTATTGGGACATGTTGGCCCTTGGTCTCCGCACATGCTAGCCTTTTGTACGGGCAGTTCCATCGAACACCATCAGTATATGTTAGGTCATGTGTCACGATCCATAGGAAAGACCAGGCCTAATGGTTTTCACCGAGACAAAAAGTGGTTCTAAGACAACCGAGACCAAGTCAGAATGCAATGGAGACCAGGTTTAGAGGAGCATAATAGTGGTCCTAGGGGCAAAACCATGACCTAAAATGGGTACACGGGTATTGAAATAAGCTTATAGAGCTCAAGCTAGGGGATCTAGTTCATTAGCTTTCAGACAAACCCAAGCACAGGTGCAATAGTAAGCCCAGGTGCAGACAAAACCAAACTAGGTATGGGCCCAAAGAGGGGCCCAATGCAGGCATTGCTAAAGAAGAAGTCCAAACTAGTTCAAACTCTTTTTTGATAAAGTCCATTTAAAATTAGAACTCTCAATGTAATACTATTGTAATGTCATGTATATATTAGACTCTTTGTGAGCCCTAGGATAAGAACTATTTCAGCCATTAATTTAAGAGGGCTTTAGCTATAAATAAGAAGTGCCCCCACCCTTATTGTACATACACCACAACTTGAGTAATACAAGTTTACCCTTGCCTATCTCTATTGTTCTCTTTAGCTTTCCATCAAATAGCTTATAGACAGCTTAGGGCAGGTGGCCCTAATGGTTCGAGTGTCTATGCATCAATTCAGTTGAAGGCTAACTTGAGATGCTGGATGAGTCTATTCCAAAGTCCTAGAGTCACATAAGTCAAAGCTTGAGTCTTGGCCTATGACAAGTGATATCAAAGCAGGTTCAGAGCTAGTTTAGAGTATTGGCCTATGACAAGTGTGCAAATTACACTTGATCGAGAGTGTAAGGCATGTTAAGCCAGTGTGTAGATTGGTGCCAAACAGAGGGCATGCTATGCAGGTGTGTGATTGGTGCTTGATCGAGAAGGCAAGGAGTGCAGAGCTAGTGTGCAGATTTATGCCTAATAGTGTGTATGGATTGGTGTGTTATGCCGACAAATAGGTATGCTATTTTGTTAGGGCTTGGACAGGATCACTAGAGTGCATAAAAGGTTAATGTAATCCTTTTATCTTTATGCATTTATGACTAATAATGTGTTTTAAGGCTTTGGCATGGCTAGGGAAAACCAAACCAAAGACCAGACTGAAGGCCTTTATGAGTTCCCACCTATAAAGGAAGGGAGGCTATATTGAGAGACATGGTGATGTCCTTGGACACCTGATTGCAGAAATATGAGGTGACCATTACTGATTTGAGGGACAACTTCAAGGATAAGGAAGGATCCTTGAATGAGGCATTGAAGGTTCTCATGCAGCAAAATTAAGCTTTAGAGGCCACAGTGTTAACCTTATAAGAATAGCTAGTGAGGCTCAGGGTTGATTGTGCTGCATTGTGAGCTATCATAGTTGCTAGTGTGGGCTTAAGACTCAGGGTGGTGGTGCCTAAGCATTTCTTAGATGGTCGAAAGCTGAGAGTAAAGACCATGCTGTAATAGAATGGCATGCAAGAATTAAGTTAGGCCATTATTGTTGTAGAATCAAAGACTTAGGTTGAGTGCACCAAGTCTCCAAGGCCTAAGGGAAATGGCTAAAGTGGGGAAATGGGAAAGACATCGATGTTTGTTCTTTAGGGGAAGAAGGGGCTATAAAAAAGCCCATATTTTGCAAAGTCAATAGTGCCAACAATAAGGACAAGGAAAAGAAGCCCTTGAGTTACTTTTTATGTAGCGATCAACATAGGGTCAAAGAGTGCCCAAGGTATGCAAGGCTTTCAACCATATATCAAGTAGAGAAACTATTCATAGGCAAAAATAGTAGTAGTGATAAGCACCAGAAGAAGCCTAAGGTAATGCAGCTCAGTGCTTTTTGATTCTATCAAAAGGGTGAAACCTCTCCAAAATATGAGCACAAAATGATAATAGAATGCCATAGTAGGAGTCCTGAGGTGTAGCTAGATCCTTCCAACATGAGTGTGTAGTAAGTAACTCAAAAGAAGTAGAGAAAACATCAGGCATGTGGTAAAAAAGGTAAAAGACGAAGCCAACATGCACAAGGGCATGCACTTCAGGTGTAGTATCCCTTTAGCAACAAGGTTGTTGCTAGAATGAGTAGGGAAGAATGCCACAATCTATGAGAAAGACCAAGCCCGGGGGTTTTCACTAAGATAGGGAGCAATGCTAAGGCAACCAGGACCAAGTCAAAATGTAAGGGAAACTAGGCCCAAAGGCACAATGGTGGTCTTGAGGGCAAGACTATAACCCAAAATGGATGCATAGATGCTGAAACAAGCTAAGGGAACTCAGGCTGAAGGATCCAATTTAGAAACTTTCAAACAAACCCAAGTATAGATGTAGGAGTAAGCGAAGATGCAGATAGAACCAAACCAGGCACAAGCCCAAAAAAAGGCCTCATGTGGGCACTACTGAAGAAGAGTCTAAGCGAGTTCAAACTCTTTTCTGATAAAGTCTATGTAAAAGTAGAGCTCTCTAATGTAATCCTATTGCAATGTCCTGTATATATTAGACTCTTTGTGAACCTTAGGATAACAATTATGTCAACCATTGATTCAAAAGGGCCTTAGCTATAAACAGGAGGTGTCCCCACCTTTAATGTACACATACCACATCTTGAGTAATGTAAGTTTACTCTTACCTATCTCTGTTATTCTCTTTAGCTTTCCATCAAATAGCTTATGTACAGCTTTGATGGCTAGCCCTGGTGGTTCGAGTGTCTGTGCATTGGTTTGGTTGAAGGCTAATCTGGGGCACCAGATGAGTCCATTTTTAGGTCCTAAAGCTACACAAGTCAAAGCTTGAGTCTTGGCCTATGACTCGTGCACCAAGCATAAGTATCCTGGGCCTAAGCTGTGCACAATGTGCACCACAATGGGTAATAGGTAGGTTTTGGCACATCTTTATACTTGTGCCATGCCAATGCCATTTTTATGGTATGTAAATTCATATAGTGCTCAACAACACTTGCACCTGGGCCTAGCTCAATTCTGTCAAACATGAACACCATGCCTGAGTCATTCAAATTTTGATCACTACCTATACCACTATTTTGGGCTAGTTCCCTATGACTTGGACCTCCGATACTCCTCAAAACCTAGTCCCTCTAGTTGTCAAACATTATCTTGTTAGAACTGAAACTACCCCTATACTCAAAGAGAACCTATGGGCCTGGACTAACTTGCAAATCGTGACACTTGCACATGCCTTGACCGCCATTGGGACATGTTAGCCCTTTGTCTTGGCACATACTTTGACCATCATTGGCACATGCTGGCCCTTTGTGTAGACATTTCCTTCAAACATCATCGACACATGCTGGGTCACATACTAAGCATGAGTATCCTGAGCTCGAGTTGTGCACCATGTGTGCCACGATTAGGCAATAGGTGGGTTCAGGCACATCTTTATATTCTACTATGCCATGTCATTTTTATGGTTTGTTAATTCATATAACACTCACTAGCGCCCACACTTCGACCTAACTCAATTATGCCAAACTTGAATATTGTGACTGGGCCACTAGAGTTTTGATCACTGCCTGTACCACTATTCTGGGCTAGTTCCTCGTGACCTAGACCTTCATTGTGCCTCAAGGCCTAGTCCCCATGGCTATTAGACCCTATCCTACTAGAACTAGAACTGCTCATCGACTTGGAGGGAACCCCTAGCCCTAGACCAGCTTACTGACTATGACACATGCATATGCCTTAACCACCCTACTTGAACATCATTAGCACATGTTAGGTCATACACCAAGTGTGGGTATCTTGGGCTCAAGCCACGCACCATATGCACCACCACTAGACCGTAAGTGGGTTCAGGCACATCTTTATACTTTTGTCGTGCCAAAGCCATTTTCATGGCTTGTAAATTCATATAACGCTCACTAGCGCCTACATCTGGGCCTGGCTCAATTTTGCTAAACTTGAAAATTATGCCTGAGCCACTAGAGTCTTGATCACTACCTGTACCACTATTCTAGGCTAGTTCCACATGACTTGGACCTCCAATATGCCTCAAGGTCTAGTCTACTTGGTTGTCAGATATTGTTCAGCCAGAACTGTAACTACTCTTCAACTGGAAAAGAACCCTTGGGCTTGGACCAACTTGAAAACCATGACATATACACATGCCTTGACCACCATCGGGACATGTTGGCCCTTGGCTCAACATATGCTTCGACCACCATCGGCACATGCTGGCCATTTGTACGAGCACTTCCCTCAAACACCATAGACACATGCTAGGTCATGCACCAAGCATGGGTATCCTAGGCCCAAGCCACACACCATGCACACCACAACTGGACAGTAGATGGTTTCGGGTACATTTTCATATTTCTGTCATGCCAATGCAATATTTATGGCTTATAAATTCATATAATGCTCACCATCACTCGCACCTAAGCCTGACTCAATTTTACCAAACCTGACCACTTAGCCTGAGCCCCTGGAATTTTGAGCATTGTTCATACCATAGTTTTGGGTTAGTTCCCTATGACTTAGACCTCCAATATGCCTCAAGGCATAGCTCGCCTGGCTGTCAGACTTTGTCCTACTAGAAACTGCTCCTCGACTTGAAGAAAACCCATGGGTCTATACCAACTTGCACACAGTGACACATGCACATTTCTAACTCTGTCCCTCTAGAACTAGAACTGCTCTTTAACTCGAAGAGAATCCCTGGACCTAGACCAACTTGCAGACCTTGACACATGCATAAGCGTTGACCACCATCAGGACACATTGGCCCTTGAAGCAAGCAGTTCCCTCAAACATCATCATCACAAGCCAGGTGTCATGGCCAGGCCTTGGTCCTACCATGACTGACCCTGAACCGAGCAGCGATTGAGACCAAGCTGGCGAAAAGTGGTTCTAAGAGATACGGGCATGCATTTGGAGCTTTGGAACATGTTACTAACATGTTGTGTAGGCAGTGGGAGCCCTGGACCACAAGATACGTGGGGAAGTTCGAGACGGTGGTCAAACACCCTAAAGCCAAGTAGCCTGGCGGGTGCCATCAGTGGAAGCAGTGTACAGGTACTCTGAGCATGGGAATATGTTAGGTATATTGTGTGTGGATGGTCCATGTCCTAAACCCCAAGATACGTAGGTAAGTATGAGGTAGTGCGTCGATGCCCTGAGACTAGCTAGCCAATCAGGTGCTGTCGATCGAAGCCATGTACGAGCACCTTCGAGTGGGTTGATGGAGCAACAAGCAGAATCAAGGAGTAGTAGTGACCAAGAAAAAGGTCATGGAACCCTGAGTTAACCGGAGAAAGGCCCTGGATGGTTGGAGAGAAAAGTGTCCCCATTTCAGACAATCTTACCGTCATTGGTAGGAGATTGGGAAAATCTCTTACGCTTTTTATAGGGGGATGTCTGGTGTGAACTCTCCACCACCCCCTTAGCTAGCGGGCAAGCGGGGGCCTGGCTAGTCTGAAGTGAGCTACTCCTAGGCACTAGTGGTGTTTAAGTGGGCAAGCATCGTAGGGTCACGAGCATGGCACGATGTTTCCTCAAGTTAAGGTAAACCCGGGGACGATTGGGGCCAGTAGGCCTCGTATCGTGCCTTTGCGTTGAACCATGGGGTTACACGATAGAGATTGTTATGCCTCTCGATTTCCCCCTGGAGTCGGAAGGATCATGCAATGGTGTTTGCATAGGAGGGATGCCATCGAGCCAGAGAGATGTGCGGGCTTCGACCTTAGACTCAAAATCCATGTGGCCTTAGGCTTGGAATCTCTTCCTTTATGCCTAAGTCAACCTAAAACACAAGCGTGCACACACTAGAACAATGGGAAGGAATGATTACACAAGTTAAAGAGAAATAGGATAATAAGGCAGAATGCTGGAATATGCTGTATATTCACTAAAACAGAAGTGTTTGATGGTGTACAAATAAAGGTGGAGCAGCCCTCTATTTATAGTTGAGGCTCCAGCTACACTTAATGGCAATATCCCTAGAATAAAGGCTAAAATCATGGGATTACACAGATTACAATCAAACAGGATTCTAACTCCTGATTTCTAGGGTCAACCAAATCTGCCAGGAGGCTCCTGCTGATCCTGCAAGGTTCCAGAATGTTCACTTGCATATCCAACACCTTAGGCCTTTCTGGGTGTGGTGGGGTAGCCTGAAAGCCAGGCCTTGGCCTCACGGGCTGGCCTACAAGCTGGGTGGGCATTCTAGCCTCATCTCCTGTGCCTTGCGCGTGAATACCCGCCAGCACGCCTGGTCTACGGGCCTCAACCTCTGGCTCGCGTGTTGGTGCGCCTGATGTGCCTGACGCATTCACCCAAGGTGTAACATTCTCCCCCACCTGATTGCGCAATGCCTTCGTTATGTCTTTTGCATGGTATTACCTAATCTGGTCCCCAAACTGCCATAAGTCATCTGTTGGCTCACAGCTCACCTCACTGTCTGGAAGTCCCTTCCAATGCACCAAGTACTCTTATCCTGGTTGGTAGTTCTTCCGTCTTACATCTCGATCAACTATGATGCTGTGGACCTCCTTCTCATATGAGGCCCTTACTCCCAATGGTGCACGTTTTGACTCTGCCTATCATGGATCTCCCTCATCCTCATGGAACGGCTTGAGCATGCTCACATAGAACATCGGGTGTACCCTCGGCTTGGGTGGCATATCCAGCTTGTAGGCAACCTTGCCTACCCTCTTGACTACTCGAAAAGGTCCCTCATACCTTTGAACTAGGCCTTTGTGCAGCCCCCCTGTGGTGCATAATGGGATACAGCTTCACCAACACCAAGTCTCCAACCTAGAACTGCATATCCCGCCTATTCTGGTCTACCCACTTCTTCGACCTCTTGGCCGCCTTGTGTAGACACACTCTGGCCAAGTCAGTTTGCTCCTACCATGCCTTGGCAAACTTATAAGCTGCTGGATTCGACCCTATATAACCTGCAGCAATCAAACCAGGTATTAGTGGTTGTTGCCTTGTCACAACCTTAAATGGACTCTGGTTCGTTGTCTCGCTCTTTTGCAAGTTGTAGGAAAACTGCGCAACATCTAGCAGCTTCGGCCAGTGCCTTTGTGTGGCACTCACATAATGCCTGAGGTAGACCTTCAATAGTCCATTCACATGTTCTGTCTGCCCATCGGTCTACGGATGCATGCTGGTGGAAAAGTTTAAGTCTAACCCCAACAGCTTGAATAACTCAGTCTAGAACCTGCCTATGAAACACCCGTCCCGATCACTAATAATGGTCCTTGGCACTCCCCAGTACTTAACCATGTTCTTCAGGAACAATCGAGCTACCTCCTCGACTGGGCACTCCTTGGTTGCTGGAATGAAGATTCCATACTTGGAAAACCTGTCCACTACTACCATGATGCTTCCAAACCCTTCTGCTTTAGGTAGACCGACTATAAAGTCTAGAGAAACACTCTCCCATGGTTGCTCTGGCACTGGCAATGGCTCCAAGAGACCGCCTGGTTTCTTGAGCTCCATCTTGTCTTGTTGGCACACAAGACAAGTCTTCACATAGGCCTTCACATTATCCCTCATGTGCGGCCAATAGTACTGGTCCTCGATCAGTACCAAGGTACGGCTCACTCCAGGGTGTCTAGCCCACCTTGAATCATGAAATTTTTGTAAAACTTCCTTGCGGAGCTTCCCGTGCTACGACACAAACAGTCTACTACCCCTGGTTTACAACAAACCATCCTGCACCTAGAACCTCCTAGTCTTACCTTGCTGGACGTACTCCATAAGAGCCTTAGCTGTAGGATCATACGTAAGTCCCTCTTTGATGCGTGGCACCAGTGACCCCTCTGGTTGGCTAATGGCAGCAAGGTTAGCCTTCCTGCTCAAGGTGTCTGCCACTAGGTTCGCTCGCCTTGGCTTGTACTCCATCTGGAAATCAAATTTCGCAAGATGCTTGTGCTGGAATAGAACCGGTGCACCATAAGGTGCCTTTAATGGCCTGATGAAGCCAGCATCAACTAACTCCTTGCTGCTTCCTCAACTCTTCCAACCCTGGTGGAGACATTCGGTAAGGAGCTCTAGCTGGTGGCTTGGCCTTGAACACCAGCTCGATCTTGTGTCCACTTCTTTCTTATGTGGTAGCTGGCTAGGCAGCTTTGCGAGCATCACATCACTAAAGGTCTTCAGCACCTTTAGCACCTCCAAGGGTGACTCGATCTCTTTCTCCCTTGGTTCATCATATTTTAGGGCTGTTAAGAAGGTGTCTTCTTGTTTGCTTACCTCCTTGGCAAATTGGATGGCTGACACCAACTACGACCCAACTCTAGACCCTCTCTTCAATGGCACTAGGCATTGGCATCGTGCATCCAAGATGCAAACACAATCGGCAAAAGGCACAAGAAGGGCATTAATCTGAACATGGAAATCCAATCCAATCACAAACTCATAGTCGTCAAAAGGTATTACCTTTATGGTCTCCTTACCTTTCCAGTCTCCAAGTTGCAACTCCATTCCCCATGCTACTCCAATGGCTGGAACCTCCTTGGAGTTCACCATTTTAATGGTACCAGTCCTTTTCTACACCTTTAGTCCGAGCTTCTGGGCTCCATCTCTTGAAATAAAAAGATGTGAGGCACCTGTGTCCACCAGTGCACTCACCTTTTGACCCGTAACCATCAGATCCGTAAACATTAAGCCCTTTGGCTTACGGCTCCCCTTACTCTGGACAGCATTAAGCACCAACGACCCAAGCTTTGTTGCCCCTGACTTTGGCTCCTCGTCAGACTCTTTGTCTACAGCAGCCAGCTTGCCCTTTGCGGGCAATTACGTGCTATGTGGCTCCATCCACATAGGTAGTATGCTAGTGGCTCTCGGTCCCCTTTTACTTTCCACTTGCCTGCTAGTGGCTTCCTCTCGCCAACCTTAGTTGAACGATCTCAATCCCCATCCTTGGACTCTCAGTCACGGTCTTTCCCCTTAGACTATTTCTTTCAGTCCTTATCATCCCTGCCCTTACCCTTGGGCTTGGAAGACTCGAACTTGTTCAGAGGCTTGAACTCTATCAAGGCTTCAGTAGTAGTCATAACTTTAGTCAAGTCATGAACTCCCCTCCGTTGTAGCTCATGCTTCACCCACAGCTTCAGCCCATCCATGAAAGCAAATAAGGCATCCTTCTCACCTAGATCCGAGATCTATAGCCTCAGTTCAGAGAATTTCTAGACATACTCCCTTATGTCCCCTTGCTGGCTCAGCCTGTGCAACTTTGCTCGTGCCTCATCATCGGCATACTCCGGGTAAAATTATTCTCTGAACTCCTTTTGGAACTCTGCCCAGGTTCCAATCTTGGTGCTCCCATGCCTGACATCATCACACCTGTGTCTCCACCATAATAAGGCTACATCAGTGAGATACATAGCAGCGGTGCTTACCTTTATCGCCTCATCTTTCATGCCCATGGCCTGGAAGTATTGCTTCATACCCCATAGGTAGTTGTCTACTTCCTTGGCCACCCTAGTCCTCTTGAACTCCTTAGGTTTAGGGACATCCAATCTAGATTTGGACACTCCAGCAAACATGCCATTCCCAATGGCAGTCTTGCAAGCAACGAGCTCACTGGCAAGCTCTTCCATCCACTGGTGCATGGCCTCCATGCCATCGTGCAAGGTCAGCACTTCAGCTTCCAAGGCCCCATTTTTTTGGGTGATCACGTCCATGCCTTTGTTGAGAGTAGCTTGCAGCTTACTTTGGATCTCCTCCCCCATGGAGTCTAGTGATGCAATGTGAGTCTCTACCTCCTCAAGCTTCTCCCCCATGTCGCCTATGGTCACCTCCACCTTGGCCAGCCTACCGTCTATGGTAGACCATATGTCTCTTGAACTGGCTTTCCTACCTCTTCCACACCCCTGCTCCTGGGCCTCTGGTTATTAGTTAGCAACGTCACTTTGGGATGCCATCTCCTCAATCATGATCTAACCTGCACAACATAAACACGTAGAATCAAACTTGCTCTGATACCAACTGTCACGGGCTCCGACCTTAGACTTAGAATCCGTGCAGCCTTAGGCTTGGAATCTCCTCTTTTATGCCTAAGTCAACCTAAAACACAAGCGTGCAGGCACTAGAACAATGGGAAGGGCTGATTACGCAAGTTAAAGAGAAACAAGACAAGGCAGAATGCTAGAATATGCTGTATATTCATTAAAACAGAAGTGTTTGATAGTGTACAAATGAAGGTGGAGCAGCCCTCTATTTATAGTTGAGGCTCCAACTACACTTAATGGCAATATCCCTAGAATAAAGGATAAAATCATGGGATTACACAGATTACAATCAATCAAGATTCTAACTCCTGATTTCTAGGGTCAACCAAATCTGCCAAGAGGCTCCTGCTGATCCTGCAAGGTTCCAGAATGTTCACTTGCGTATCCAACACCTTAGGCCCTTCTGGGTGTGGTGCGGGTAGCCTGAATGCCAGGCCTTGGCCTCACGGGCTGGCCTGCAAGCTGGGTGGGCATTATGGCCTCATCTCCTGTGCCTTGCACGGGAATACCCGCCAGCACGCCTGGTCTGCGAGCCTCAACCTCTGGCTCGCGTGCTGGTGTACCTGATGTGCCTGGCGCACCCGCCCAAGGCGTGACACAAGCACGCTGCTAGACCCTAGTGGCTAATCGGTAGAGTTGGGTTGCAGCTAGGACAGTCCACCCAAGTCCCCCTTGCGGGACTAGCATGATGTTGGGTGTCAATCATTCATGCGGGCAGCCGATACTGATGCTAAGGGCCTAAGCCCTAAGAACCGAGTCTCGTGGGACGAGATGAGCCTAGAGGCTTTGAGCTAGCTGCTGACCAGCTTAAATGTTACGCTTGCGTAAACTTGATACGAGAGCTTGCATACGTTACGGGCGGGCATGGTGTTGGGTTCTCACCATGTCAAAAAGTAATAAGATCATGAGAACTGGGGCTGCGTGCCTCACGGGTATTCGAGAGTCGGTGTTCGAGACCTTAAGCTCTACGGGCAAAGCTGGGTGCTCGGGGCTACCTTGAGAATCGTGGGCTGATGCGTGATGGGAGTTGGGATCCTCTTTATAGTGTTCGGAATGAGCGACCCTGCGGGGTCAAAGCTAGAAAAGGCTCACGGATATGCGGCTTAAAGGTTCAGAATTGATCTATCCAAGGAAAAATGGACTCGATGAAGGCTGACCTTGACTACGAGTAGTCTTGGTGCCACACGGACGCGTGGTTTCAGTATGAGGAACGCACGGACCTTGACACCAAGCTTGTAGATATCTAATTTTGTTCGGGATATTTTATTATTTTAACTCAAGGTTAGGTTTGGCAATTGGGCTCTAACTATATTTTTTTGAGCTCGTACATGGTCCATATTTAGTGCTCAAGGATGAGGCTCAATGTGGGCCCCATGGTGGGGTCTATTGTAGTGGCCTAAAAGAGCACCGAAATGACTTGATAAATGGCTTGATAAAGGCCCATTTCTTCAAGCCCATTAATAACCTGTTTTGGCCATTAAATATCGAAAAAAGAATAAGAATAAAAATATATATGAAAAGATAGAAAGTAGAATATATATATATATATAATATATAGTAATAAAAACAAAAATAAAATTTGGCCAAAAGGTACATATATAAAAAATTTTATTAAAAAAAAGAAAGTAGTAATAAGTGTAAAATAAATATATAAAAAAAAAACTCAAAACACCCGATTAAAACCACAAACAAAGTAGCTAAAACAAAAAAAAAATAATAAAACAGAGGCCCAAATAAGCCATAAATGGGGACCATTTTTACGCTAAAAAAAAAAGAGGAGCCAAACCATGCATGGTTTGCATGAGGCTCTAAACATGTGGTAATTGGGTGGCCGGTTAAGTGGTGAAGAGGACAATAAAAACTGCTCAAGAGCAGTGTGAGGACGTGGGAGAGGAGTTGCCTAACGTGGTAGCTGCACGAGCTGCATGGGGGAGGAGGACAGTTTAAAGAAAAAATAGTAGCCAAAACGGGGAAAAAAAACAGAAAAAATGGGAAAACAAAAAGGTAGAAGAAACGAAAGAGGAGAGGAGAACATGGACACAGAAAAAGGAGACCAGAAAAAATAAAAAGGTGCAGGAAAAAGGAAAACAAGCAACAAGAAGCAGAAAAACGCAAAAAAAAAAAAAGCAACTGGGCACCCAAGGAGGAACGAAGATAGCTAAAAAAAATTGCAGCAGAAAAATGCAGGGAGAGGCGTGAGCAGGGAGGAGAAAAGCAGCAAAAAACAAAAGCAGAAAAGAAGCAGGAAATGGGGCAGCAGAACGTGAAACAACAGAAGAGAGAAAGGTGAAGCAGAGAAAGTAGAAAAAACAAACATTGGGCATAACGCGGCAGCTAAAAAAAACCTTCAGATCAAGAGCGCAAAAACGAAAATAGTATTAAAAAGAAAAACCAATAAAAGAAGACAACAAAGAAGAGAAACTAGTGTTCCAAGGCAGGTAGTTTCTTTGTTTTCTTTTTGGTTAATCCATGCGTTTAAAGTGGCTTCATTTCTATGCATCTTCATGTGAAGTTTGTATGTTCTTTATGAAGAATGTAAGTTTTAAACTAAAAAGCTAAAAAAATATATAAGGGAGAACGCAAAATAGGAAATGGGAGTGACGGGTAGAATGAAAGGGACTTAAAGCTTATATTTTTTCTGTTTTAACATTTCTGTGGTCACCTTTTTTTGTTTTTTATTTTTTTTTTATTGGTGCCTATTCCGTTCTACATGCATGGGGCTGTTGGTGGAGTGTTGGCTTGAGTTTTTCTCATGTTCCCAGTTCTAGATGAGAGGGTTTGAGATAATTGTTCATCGTCTTTTACCCGTTCTTGTTGGCCATTGCTTTATGGTTTTGGTCTCCGGCTATGTCTTCAAAAGTTGCTTAAGTTAGATTACAATATTGGATAAAAGTAAACCGTATGACTTGAATCTTCTTATGTGCATTTTTCTTGTATTTTTCATATTTTTAATATTGATTTTGTTTCCTAATTTAAGTATGATGCCTCTTATTATCTGCTTCTTTTGCTTTAGGGTTTGTTTTAATGTCCTTTAAATAAATAAATAATAAATACGAATACGAATAAAAAAGTAATAAACAATAATAAAAATAAAAATAGGTAAAGACTTATGGTTTATGAATGTTTATACTATCTTTTACATCATTATTGCTATTACTTTTATTGGTATCATGTTTACAATCATATAAATTATTTTGACCAATGTTTGATTTTAATTGATTAAGGATATTATACATGTATTAGCCTTCTAATTGGCATGCTTATGTTACTTTTGATTATATTTCTACATTTTAGCTTTTATTTGCTTGTTTTAAAATTTCTTAAAATATAATGAAAAATTTAATGAAAAGGAAAAAGTAAATAATTTCTAAGAAAGAAATTTATTTTTCCTCACCTAGATGTTGGACGAAGATAAAAATTATGTTTTAAAAAATAATTATTATAATTTTGCCTAGATGTTGGGAAATTATTAAATATTACAAATGAAATAATAATATATTAATAAGTAATAAATATAAGAAAATTTAAATAAAAAGAAAATATATCAAAATATAAAAATTCATTTTTAGATAAATTTCGGAATACGAGCTTGCTCCAAAATTCTACCTCGATGTTGGATTTTTTAGAGATGTTCATAAATTAAAACCCTTAAATAGAAACCTCAAAATTAAAACCCTAGCCAAAACCCTCAAAACTAAAACTCTAAAAAATGAAACCCCAAAATTAAAGCCTTGGAATGAAACCCCTAATCCGAAACCCTAAATAAAACTCTCTGTGCAAAACCCTAGACCCTTGGTAAACTCTATGTGTAAAACCCTAGACCCTAGGTGAATCCCTAAACCCCGAAACCTTAGTTCAAGCCTAAAATGAAAACATAAGCCCTAAAGTTCCAAAGCTCTAAATCACACTAAATGTTTAAGGATTTGCATGAAAAGATTTTATGAAATAATCTATTCCCAAATGCCACCTAGATAATGGGGTATTTAGAGGAAATTTAATTTATTAAGAATTTTCATATATGTTCATAACTTAAAATAAATTTGTTTGGTTAAAATAACAAATATAAAAATATAAAATAATGAAAATAATAGGACAGGATTTTAAATATAAAAAATCACATCCAAACTCTACCTAGATATTAAAGAGTCCATTTGGTCTCTTTATATTTGAAAGCTCGATTTCTACATTCACATTTGATCATCATTTGCATACATCTCATTTTTTATGTTAATGTGCATATTTATAATGTATATAAATGTGTGTTCTAATTATTGTTCTTTAATATTAATTATATTATTTTTCATTTTTTACCGCTTAAAAAGTTTTCTTAAAAATTTAGTTTTAAACAAATAAAAATAAAATATAATTGTTGGTACTTTGCCTAAATATTGGAAAGTTGCCATTACTTATCATTTACAAATAATGTTATTTTATTATTTTTAAAAGGATTGTTGTGATAAATTTTAGGTGAAAAGACTATCTTTGAATTCTGTATTTATGTAAGGGAATTTGAAGGTATTTCTTTAATCTAAAATTTTCATAATGTTCCTAAATAAAGATTTCTTTAAATTAATTTCTTTCTTAAAAACAAAGGGAATTATAATTAAATTTCATATAAAAAACTATTTTTTTATCCAAAACTATAGATAGCACATAATTAATTAGGACCAATTCTATGAGCGCTGTGGGGTTGCTAATCCTTCCCTATGCATAATTGACTCTTGAACATGATATTGTTTTTGTAGACCAAAATCGTCTTTTTAATAAAGTTTTAAACCTGTTTTATTGTTTTATTAAAAAAATAAAAATTTTTGTTGGCCAATCATATCCTAAAAAAGATTAGTGGTAACTTTTCATGTTTTTCACAATCTTTAAATTTTTTTGTCTAGTGATCAAGTCTTTGGACTGATGTTTTAAGATAGATCTGCGCATAACTCACGGGTATGCTTGGCTCGAGCCACACACTATGTGCACCACGACCAAGTAGTAGGTGGGTTCAGGCACATCCTCATATTTCTATTGTGCCAATGCTATTTTTATGCCTTGTAAATTCATATAATGGTCCCCTAAACCTTTATGTGAAGTTTCATGACAAGATGACTTGTTTTCTACTTTTCATGAATTTTGAAAATTTTCACGATTTGAGATTTTTTAAAATTTTTTTAGACAAAGTTTGGTATAAGTGATCCTTATATTTTTGTTGGCATCCACAAAAAAGGCCAGCTAAAAAATCAAAGTTTAGAAAATTTTGTGGCCATTTGAAAGAAATCCCAATTTCAGACACTTGAATGACTACTGGCTGCAAACTTGTAAAAGCTCTTATGCTCTTTAAAGGGGTGTGAGTTGTCATTCCTTAGGGGATAGGGGGCCAATATAAAGGTCAAAGACCAACACCCATCGCACATCATGTGCGGACACCCCCTAGCCCCCTTTCCCCAATCATCGAAACCTCCAATGCCATCAGTCAGGTTCTTCGATGATACTCTGGTGATGGTGCCTTATGCAAAAAAATACAGTACTAACACATGCCTGAGCCTAGCATGTGCACCGTGGCCCAAAATCAAACTTTGGCTAAGGCCTTGACCATCATCAACATATGCTAGTGTATAATGTGGGCACATGCCTCGACCATCATTGGCACAAGATGGCTTTTGGTATAGGCATCTATCTCGACCACCATTGGCACAAGCTAGCCTTTGGTATGAGCACTTGTCTCGACCACCATCTGCATATGCTGGCCTTTAATGTAGGCACATGCCTTGATCAATATTGATGAAAAATGGCTATTGGTATGGGTAGTTACCTTGAGCACTATCAAGAGATATTGGCCCTTATTACGGGTTCTTGCCTTGAACACCATCAACACTTACTGAGCCTTGGTGCAAACATATGCCTCAACCACCATTGGCACTTACGAACCTTTAGTGTAAGATATGCTTATTTGAAAAAAATATCCCTATTTTAAACACTTTGATGTCTACGACTAGCATATCTGTAAAGTCTCTCATGTTTTTTAGGGGGTGGTTGTTCGGGCCCTCTTCCCCCTATGAGAGGAATAGGTGTTCATGATGGGCTTGTCATTGCATACATTCACGATAACATCCTTGGAGCAAAATCCAGATCGTGCATGCCTTATAGCCATGTTGTCTAGAGACTGGTTGCTCTAGTGACCCATAGGCACCTTTGGCTTCGATCGATTGGCACACATATGGAAAATGGGCTTGACTGTGTTAAGCTCAAGCTTGTGCCTACGATTGATGCTACCCTAGACCTCAAACCAAGTCTATGATTGGGCAACAGCTCTCTAGGATGGTACAAGTAAAAGCTAGGATCGCTGGCTTAGTTTAGCCAAGTCTTTCAAGTATTTGGCAATCTCGTGGTCCCTTTTCATCAACCATAAAAATGCCTTAGCTTGGCCAAGCCCGTGCATATAGTTGATGCTACCCAAGACCTTACGAACAAGTCTCTAAATTGGGCAACGTTCCCTTAAGATGGTGACAGTAGAGTTTGTGTATACGATCTTGGACAAACCAAGCATTAGTGGTGTCATGCCATTGTTACTAGTTGGATGGCAGAGGTAGTCTTGTAGCCCTTGCTTATGTTTTTCATGTGCCAAACGGTTGTGGTGTGGCCTCGTATGTCATTTCCTTCACGTGCTCATCAAGTAATCAATTGGGTGGGTTATGAACTAGTGTGAATAGATGCTAACACTTGTATGCAGTGGGCATATAAGCAAAGCTATTGTTATGCATGTTGGTAGGCTCTATGCTTGATACATCAAACTATCGACCTATCATCCTTTTCAATTTCCCTCTATATGGTTATTGTACCCTGAAAGAGTAATTGGGATCCGATGTTGCATACCTAAATCAATGAAAACTGGATGTCTTGCCATCCCTCATTCGTCTTGTGTCATTAAGGTCTACAGATCAGACCCCAATCATGCCTCGTATCCCAAGTGTATCACCTAAACCTTTATGGCCACATTGGTGCACTGGTGTTCAATCATGCTCTTAGATGCGAAACATTTTATGGATGCGAAACATTTTATGGATGCGAAACATTTTATGCTCTTAGATGCGCTGGTGTTCGATCATGCTCTTGTTCATCCAATGCTACGTATTTTACGTGCTCAACACTCATGATGTTTGTCCTTCATGTTGGCTCTCTCCATTGCTCAATCGTTGTATTGAGGCCCATACGGTGTCAATGTCCTAAAGGAATGCTACCTTGGTTGATCCTGCCAGTAGTCATATACTTGTCTCAAAGATTAAGCCATGCATGTGTAAGTATGAACTAATTCAAACTGTGAAATTATGAATAGCTCATTAAATCAGTTATAGTTTGTTTGATCGTATCTACCACTTGGATAATCATAGTAATTCTAGAGCTAATACATGAAACAAACCCCAACTTTTAAAAGAGATGCATTTATTAGATAAAAGGTTGACACGGGCTTTGCCTGTTGCTATGAAGATTCATGATAACTTGACGGATTGTACGGCCTTTATGTTGGCGATGCATCATTCAAATTTTTGCTCTATCAACTTTGGATGGTAAGATAGTGGCCTACTATGATGATGATGAGTGATGGAGAATAACGGTTCGATTCTGAAAAAAAAGCTTGAGAAATGGCTACCACATCTAAGAAAGATAGCAAGCGTGCAAATTACCTAATCCTAACATGAGAGGTAGTGACAACAAATAACAATATCGGGTTTTATGAGTTTGGCAATTTGAATGAGTACAATCTAAATCCCTTAATAAAGATCCATTGAAGAGCAAGTTTGGTGCCAATGGCAATGGTAATTCCAACTCTAGTAGCATATATTTAAGTTATTGTAGTTAAAAAGCTTATAATTAGAACTAGGATTGGGTCATCCAATCCACCTCATGATAAGCACCAATCTATTCTTCCTTATTATTGGCAATGCACTTCTGGCCTTAACTGGCTAGATCATCCCTGCAGCACTATTACTTTGAAAAAATTAGAGTACTCAAAGCAGGCCTATGCTTGTAGATATTAGCATGGGATAACATCATAGGATTTTGGTCCTATTGTGTTGGTTTTTGGGATCGAAGTAATGGTTAATAGGGATAGTTTAAAGGCATTCATATTTCATAGTCAGAGGTAAAATTCTTAAATTTATGAAAAATGAACAACTACGAAAGCATTTGCCAAGGATGTTTTCAAAGAGTGCTTGAAATTGTCAAGAGGGAAGTGGATAGGGACTACCATGTGCCCCAATCAAATATGGAATGGCTAGAGTCAGTCCGTCAATTGACTTAGGGCATGGACTATTACAGATTGTGATGATGGCCTAAGACTAGGCTTTTGATATGCCCATAGAGATGTCATTATTTCTATCATGGAATGAAGCACATGCTATCTCAGCATGCCTTGGCACCTATGTGCTCCAAGCATCAACCTGCAAGCTTCTCATCCAACCTATCTTGAAACACGAACCAAGGAGTCTGACTTTTGTGCAAGTTAATAGGTTAGAAAACTTATAAGGCATAATGAAGTTGATTGACAAGATCCTTTACGGGTGCACCTCTGACTGAGCTTAATCTTCTGAAAAGGGCATACCTATCAGGACTCGAAAGATAATGAGCTATGCCTAAGCAAAGCGAAGCCAGAGGAAACTCTAGTGGAGGCCTACAGTGATACTAATATGAAAAATATTCATATGACTTGGGTATAGGGGCAAAAGACTAATCGAACCATCTAGTAACTAGTTCTATCTGAAGTTTTCCTCAAGATAGTTAGAGCCCTTAGCAAGTTCTATTAAGTAAAGCCAATGATTAGAGGCATCGAGGTTGTAACACCCTCGATCTATTATCAAACTTTAAATAAATAGGATGGAAAAGATGCTTCATTGAGTCGTGCCAAAGAATCAAGAGCTCTAAGTGGGCCATTTTTGGTAAGCAAAACTGACGATGTAGGATAAATCAGAATATGAGTTACGATGCCTAATTGCATGCTAACCTAGGACCCATAAAAGGGTGTTGGTTGATTAAGACAGCAAGACGGTGGTCATGGAAGTCAAAATCTACTAAAGAGCATATCACAACTCACCTGCCAAATCAACTAGCCCCAAAAATGGATGACGTTTAAGCATGCAACCTATACCTGACCATCAAAGCAAGGGCTAGGCCCCAATGAGTAAAAAGGTGCTATAGTTGCCGTAAAACCTAAGGTATAGCCCGAGTGAAGTGGTCATCAATGCAGATTTTGATGGTAGTAACAAATATTCAAATGAGAACTTTTAAAGCTAAAAAAAAAAAAGGTTTTATGTGAATGGCACTTGCAGGTGGGTTAGTTAATCCTAAAAGATAGGGGAGGCCTATCCGATAGCTTGTCCAGCATGAGCTTCGAAAGGGAATCAGGTTAAAATTCTTGAACTAAGATGCGATGACTGACAACAACGTTAAGGAGTCCAGTAACGTCAACGAGGGCTTCAAGAAGAGTTATCTTTTTCTGTTTAATGGCCTACCCACCCTCGAAATGGCTCAGGTAGAGGTAGGGTACAACGACCAAAAGAACACTGCATGTCGCATAGTGCCCGGTATGCCCTTGGTGCCCCTTGAAAATTTGAAGGATCGAGTGCTATTCATGCCCTATCGTACTTAAATTGCATCAAGTCTTTAATGTGAATAGCCTTTGGTGGATGGAACAATGTAGGCAAGAGAAATCAGCAAAATGAATCAATAATCTCGGGAAAACAAATTGGCTCTGAAAGTTGGGCATAGGGGTCCTAGTCCAAACCCATCAGCTATCGGTGCACTGCTCGAGCTACTCCCATAGTAAAGTGGGTCACCATGTGTCGATCGAGGGACGAACTAGGAATGACTCCCTTAAGGGCCTATCTTAAATGATAAGTAGTTGACTCAATACTCGTATGAACAAGGAGAATTTGACTATTTAATTAAAACAAATCATTGCAATGGTCCTTGCAGATATTCATGCAATGTGATTTCTACCTAGTGCTCTAAATTTCAAAGTGAAGAAATTCAACCAAACGTGAGTAAATGATGGGAGCAACTATGACTCTTTTAAGTTAGCCAAATGCCTCGTCATCTAATTAGTGATGTGCATGAATGGATTAATGAGATTCCCACTATCTCTATCTATTATCCAATGAAACCATAACCAAGGAAATGAGCTTAGCAGAATCAGCGAAGAAAGAAGACCCTTTTGAGCTTGACTCCAATCTGACTTTGTGAAATGACTTAAGAGGTGTAGGACAAGTGGGAGCCTTCAAGCGAAATTGAAATATCACTGTCATAACATATAGATTCATAAATCTATAGCTAGACTTAACAAATAGAGTTGCCACCAATCTTTTTTTTACTAGGTGTGATTGGCCACCTAAGGAATATACCCTTTTAAGGAGCTCCTAAGCTTGATTAAGGGTCCCTAAAAGAATAGGTTCGGGTCTACAAATCAGAATAGGTTTTGGGAGTTCGGTTACATATGGGGAAGGTTATAGCACCCCCATATACCCATTCAAATGATGGTACCATTTTATTTTAAATTTATCCTAAGGTTTTAATTCTAATGGTTTTAAACTTTATGCTGAATATTGAAAATAATTCTTAAGATTCTCCATCAATTTGGTAGAATTCTTAAAAATATTTTCTCACCTCAAGAGTATTCAAGAATCTCATTTATTTTCTTAAAGAGGCTATGTCGTCGAAAAAAAGGTTTAATTATTTTTTATTGAAAATACATCTAATTATTCCACCATTTGGGCCAAATTAGAAATATTTTCTCTTTCAAAATTTTTAAATTCTCCACCATTTAGGCCTATTTAGAAATTCTCTTTTTTTTATTTTTTTTTCCTTTTGGAAAGAAAATAATATGACAAATATTTTTCTTCAAATTTCATTTAAATTCTTTCACCATTTGGCATAAATTTAAAGAAATCCCTCACCTAGAGATTTTTTAGAAAATTTATCATTTGAAATTTCTAAGAGTCTAATCATTGGATAATTTCAAATATTTTCAACCAAAAATTTTTTATTTTTTCTTTTTTTTGTTTGAAAATAAATATTAATTATTATTATTGAAATTTTATCTAAATTATTCCGCCATTTATGACAAATTTAGAAAAAAATTTCTCACCTAGGAATTTTATAAAAATTTACCATTTGAAATTTCTAAAAATTTCATCATTAGATAATTAGTATTTATTCTCAAAAAAATATTTCATCTTTTTTTATTTTTTTATTTTTTCCTAAAATTTGATTATGCAAAAATACTATAAATAAATAAATAAATAAACAAAAAATGGCTCGGCTTGAGGAAAAAAACTAGGAATGGCTCAAGATGACAGCTCGGCTTGGCTTAACTTGAGACAAAAGCTAATCGAGGGTCAAATGTGGGTCAATGCTCGGGTCGGATTGACCCAAATAGAAACACGCATATCTTGGGAAGTTGCTTAACACCAAAATGACGTCATTTCAAGGTGGTATAAAAAGCCAAGTTTCAGCTTTTTGCTTCAAATCTCCCTTTTCTTTCTTTTTTTTCTTCTCTTTTTTCCTCTCCCTTTCTCTAGAATTGGATAAACTCTAGTTGAATCCTTCATCGAATTCTAAAAATCTCATCAAAATCTAGATTGGTTTGCCAGAAGTTCATTAAAAAATGAAACCGACATCAAAATCTTCAATCGAATTCTAGAAAACCTATTAAAAAATTCAACCAACACCAAAAAATCACCAAAAACTAGAAATTTTCATCATAATCTATGAATTTTCTAGATTTTTCTAGAAAAAAAATCTTTTTTTCCTTTTTTAACCCAAAAAAAATCTTTAAAAATTTTTTTCTGCTTTTTACTTTTTTGTGTGATCTGCCTCTCTCTGATTTTTGTGTGTTTATGATCTAATTCATGTACTCTATGTGTTTTATATACTCTGTGTGTTCTGTGTACATGTATTTATAAGGTTTGAGTCTGAGAACCCTAAATAGGAAAAGAGTTTTGATTTCCTCCAAATCCAAACTTCAAATCCTGAATTTATCCCAAATTTGATAACTCTAGAGAAACAACCTTAAACCAATCCAACCACCTTAAAATTTTCTTGAGTTTTTATTTTTTTTTAATTTTTTTAATTATCAGAAACAAGTAGAACCTCAAACAAATTGGGGTGTCTACAATCACTACCTTTAATGTTATTTTACTTATTTCGTGAATAAAAAGTAGGTACGACCCTTCTTTTAGACCTAAGGTCAACCTTGATCAATCGATTTAGGTGGAAGATATTGTCAGGTAGGGAGTTTGGTTGGGGCAATGCATCTATTAAAAGATAACACAGGTGTTCTAAAATAAGCTTAACAAGAACAAAAATCTCATGTAGAACAAAAGGGTAAAAGCTCATTTGATTTGTATTTTTAGTATGAATACAAACCATGAAAGCGTGGCCTATCAATCCTTTGGACATTCGAAATTTGAAACTGGAGGTGTTAGAAAAGTTCCCACAAGGATAACTGGCTTGTGACAGCCAAGCGTTCATAGTGATGTTCCATTTTGATCCTTCGATGTTAGCTCATCTTATCATTGTGAAGTAGAATTCACCAAGTGTTGGATTGTTCACCCACTAATAAGGAACGTGAGTCGGGTTTAAACTATCATGAGATAGGTAGTTTTACCCTACTAATGGCAGTGTTGCAATAGTAATTCAACCTAGTACAAAAAAAATCATTGATTTGCACTTGGTTGAAAAGCCAATGACGCAAAGCTACCATGCACAAGAATATGATTGAACGCCTCTAACTCAAAATCTTGACTAAAAGAGATGCACGCGTCCATCGTCCGATTATCGACTAGCAATATGGCCTATGGCCTTTAAAAGCACATGTCATAAGTTTCTTTGGAGCTTAATTCCTATCGAACAGTAGGTAGAATCCTTTACAGATGACTTAAATACATGATGGGATATTGTAAGTGGCAGAGTGGCCTTGTTGCCATGATCCACTGAGATTCAGCTCTTTATCGCTTTGATTCATCCCTTCCATCCCACACCTACTGAAGTCCTTTCACTTCATTTTTTTACACCACACCCCTCTAAGGTCGAAGATGAATGGTGTTCTCCATTACAACTGATTTGGTCAAAGGACTTAGATGGAAAGATTATGGTACACATGCCATACCAAATGCCAGTATCTACCAAAAAGGCCTCCAAGGCAATAACCAGCACTAAAGGCCCACTTGTGCTGACAATGGTCAAGGCAACAACCCTCACCAAGAGCCCACTTAGGTCGATGGTGGTCAAGGTAAGTGCTAGCACTGAGTGCTAGCATTAGTATTAGTGTCAAGGTCAACATCTTGCATAAAAGGGCCAGCATCTACTGATGGTGTCTGAGGCAATAATGGGCCTGCATCTACCAATTGTGTTAGATGCGATTGCTTGCACCAACCAAGGGCCAGACACTATCGATGGTGTTCAAGGTAACAACCCGCACTAGGGGCCAACGTTTGCCAATAAAGTTTGAGGCAAATGCCCACACTAAGGGTTTAGCTTGTCCCTGTAACAAATGCCAAATGCATTTGGTTGTCATTTACTTAGATGCTCGATGGAGGGATGTTAGCCAAATCAGTTGTAATGGAGAACACAATTCATCTTTAACTTTATTTTGCTTGGATTGAATCAATGCACATGGTGCGTAACCTAACATATGCCAATGGTGTTCAAGGGAACTGCTCGCATAAAGGGCCAACATGTGCCAATGATGGTCAAAGCATGTGTTGAGACCAAGGGCCAACATGTCCCAATGGCAATTAAGGCATGTGCATGTGTCACGATCCGTAAACTACTCCAAGCCTAGGGATTTTTTTCAAGTCAAATAGCAATTTTAGTTGCAGTAGAACAATGTCTGATAGTTAGGAAGACTAGGCCTTAAGGCTTACTAGAGGTTCTGATCATGAGAAACTAGCCCAAAATAGTGGTACGAGTAGTGATCAAGACTTTAACGATTCAGGCACGGTGTTCAAGTTTGACAGAATTGAGCCAGGCCTAGGTGTGAGCACTAGTGAGCATTATATGAATTTACAAGCCATAACAATGGCATTAGCATGAAAGAAGTATGAAGATGTGCCTAAACCCATCTACTATCTGATCATGGTACACATGATGCGTGGCCTGGGCCCAAGATACCCACGCTTGATACATGGCCCAACATGTGTCGATGGCATCTAAGAAAAATACCTGCACAAAAGGCTAGCATGTGCTGATGGTGGTCAAAGCATGTGTCGAGACCAAGGGCCATCATATCAAGATGACGGTCGAGGCATGTGTATGTGTTATAGTCTGCAAGTTAGTCCAGGTCTAAGGGTTCTCTCTGAGTCGAAGAGTAGTTTCAATTTTAGAAGGATAGTGTCTAACAGCTAAGAAGACAAGCTTTAAGGCATATTAGAGGTCCAAGTTATGAGGAATTAGCCTTGAACAATGGTACAGGCAGTGATCAAGACTCCAATGGCTTAGGCACGGTGTTCAACCTTGAAAAAATTAAGCCAAGCTTAAGTATAGGCACTGGTGAGCATTATATAAATTTACAAGCCATAAAAATGGCATTGGCATGGTAAAAGTATAAAGATGTGCCTAAACCCACCTACTACTCAGTTATGGTGCACATGGTACACAATTCGAGCCCAAAATACCTACACTTGGTACATGGCCTAGCATATGTTGATGGTATTCAAGAGAACTATCTATTCAAATGGCCAGCATGAGCCAGTGGTTGTTAAAGCATGCACCAAGACCAAGGACCAACATGTCTCAATGGCAGTTGAGGCATGTGCATGTGTCACAGTCTGCAAGTTAGTCTAGGCCTAAAGGTTGTCTTCAAGTTGAGAAACAATTCTAATTCTAGTGGGATAGGGTCCAACAGCCAAAGGGACCTAGCCTTAAGGCCTATTAGAGGCCTATGTCATGGGGAACTAGCCCAAAATAGTGGTATAGGTAGTGATCAAGACTTCAAAGGCCTAGGCACAGTGTTCAAGTTCAACAGAATTGAACCAAGCATAAGTCAAGTGTTGGTAAGTGATTATATGAATTTACAAGCCATAAAAATGGTATTGGCACGATAGAAATATGAAGATATGCCTAAACCCGCCTATTGCCTAGTCATGGTGTGCGTGGTGTATGACCCAAGCTTAGGATACCCGCACGTGGTGCTTGACCTAACATGTGTTGATGGTGTTTGAGGGAACTGCCTACATAAAAGGTTAAGATGTATCAAAAGTGGTCGAAGCATGTGCTGAGACCAATGTCCTGATTATGGTTGAGGCATGTGTATGTGTCACAATCCACAAGCTAGTCCAGCCCAATGGTTCTTTTCGAGTGAGGTGCAATTCAAATTTTAGTAAAACAGTGTCTGACAGCCAGGATGACTAAGCCTTAAGGCTTGCTGGAGGTTCGATAATGAGGAACTAGCCCAAAACAGTGGTACAGGCAATGATTAAGACTCCAACAACTCAAGCACGATGTTGAGGTTCAATAGAATTGAGCCAGGCCCAAATGCATACGTTGGTGAGTGTTATATGAATTTACAAGCCATAAAATTATCATTCACATGGTGTATGGCTCGAGCCCAAGATACTCGCATGTGGTGCATGACCCAATATGTGCTGATAGTGTTCGAGGGAACTGCCTACACAAGGGCCAGCATATGTTGATAGTGGTCGAAACATGTGTCGAGACCAAGAGCCAACATGTCTCGATGGTAGTCGAGGCATATGTATGTGTCACAGTCCACAAGTTGGTCTAAGCCTAAGGGTTCTTTCCAAGTCAAAAAGCAGTTCCAATTTTAGTGGGACAATGTCTGACAGCCAAGAAGACTAAGGCTTAAGGCTTACTGGAGGTCCAAGTCATGGGAAACTAGCTTAGAACAGTGGTACAGGTAGTGATCAAGACTCCAACGATTCAAAAAAGGTGTTCAAGTTCAACAGAATTGAGCTAAGCCCAAGTATAGGCGTTGGTGAGCGTTATATGAATTTATAAGCCATAAAAATGGCATTGGCATAGAAAAAAATATGAAGATGTGCCTGAACCCACCTACTGCCTAATCATGGTATGCATGGTGCTCAGCCTAAGCCCAAAATACCCAAGCGTGGTGTGCAGCCCAGCATGTGTTGATGGTGTTCGAGGGAACTACCCACACAAAGGGCCATCATATGCCGATGGTGATTGAAGCATGTGCCGATACCAAGGGCCAACATGTTTCAATGGTGGTTGAGGCATGTGCATGTGTCACAGTCCATAAGTTGGTCCAAGCCTAGGGATTCTCTCCGAGTCGATGAGCAATTCTAGTTCTAGTGGGATAAGGTCTGATAGCCAAGGGAACTAGGCCTTGAGGCCTATTAGAGGCCCAAGTCGTGGGGAACTAGCCATAGAATAGTGGTATGGGCAGTGATCAAAATTATAGAAACTAAGGCATGGTATTCAGTTTTAGCAAAATTGAGCCAAGCCCAGGTGTGAGCATTGGTGAGTGATGTGCAAGCACACAATCAAACCCAAGTGTAGGAACTAATGATCAAGGTGTGGATGTATGGTTAAACCCAAGTGTGAGTATGCTTAAACACAGTCTTAGGAGGATTAGATTTATGGGCTTTTAGAAGGCCCAATACTATAGCACAATCTTTGACAAGCTGGAATTATGCTAAACACTTATGTTTCATAGGTTAACTTAGGCAGACGGAGTCAATTCTATGTCTAAGGCCGCATGGAGTTTAGCTTAAGACTGGAGCCCATGACACATACATTGAGCATCATTTAGTGCTGATGGCGATCGAGGGCCATACAAGTGCCTTGGATGGGAGGGTCACGGTACACATGTCGCACCAAGTGCCAGCATCTACCAAAAAGGTGTCCAAGGCAACAATCCGCACCAAAGGCCCACTTGTGACGATGATGGTCAAAACAAGTGCTCGCACTAAGTGCCAGCATCTAGCGATGGTGTTCGAGGTAATATCCCGCACCAAGGGGTCATCATTTACTAACAATGAGCCAGCATCTATCGATGGTATTGGATGTGATTACCCGCACCAACCAAGGGCCAGACACTGTCGATAGATTTCGAGGCAACAACCCGCACTAGGGGCCAATGTGTGCCAATAGAGTTCAAGGCAAGTGCCTGCACCAAGGGCAAGCTCGTCCCTATAACAAATACCAAGGCCATTTGGTTATCGTTTACTTGGACACTCGAGAGAGGGATGCAATCCCCTTGTCGAATCGGTTGCAATGGAGAACACCATTCATCCCTAACTTTATTTGAAGTTCAAATAGAACAAATTATTATTTATGATTGTGAATTCTTTTTATATTTTGCACCTCAAATTATTTTTTATATATTATTAATATATTTTATATATTTTAAGAAAAAATTAATATTATAAATAATTATTTTATGTGAGTATTTGAGATATTGATTTTTTAAGGGTAAAATGGTCTTTTAATAAGCTTTTTAACGGAGTTAACTGATAGAAGGATCTTAGTGTCCTATTAATTGAAAAGTTTTGGGATGGGATGTCCATTTGTTAAACTAATGTACTTGAATTGAATTATAGTTAAAACTCAAAGATTTTGTTATATTTTACCCAACATACAAGTATATTTGATTCAACCCAACCAAAGTAACATACTCGGAACAAGAAAAGCCACTATAATTGTCCTTGGTGTCCTGGCCTAGTGGCCAAGGAACCTTAAAGGGACATGTAATGCTCAGTTTTGAGCCAACCCATCCTTTGTACTCAAAAGACAAAGAAAAGAAAAAGAAAAAAGGAAAAACCACTATAATTGATCAAACTTAGTCTCAGAGCTTAATTACACTTTTCTAGTAGCTCACTCACTCAAATGTTATTATGATATCTAACTATATGAGATAACCTAAGCAAAAATAAAGCATCATATTTATAAAGGTATAACTCTATTAAACGTTTCGTTTAAGATTCAGGATAAACTTCAAGAATAGAGTTCCCCTCATGAGAGATGCATTTGAAGGTGACCCCTTATCAGGTTGCGTACCTACAAGGATTTAAAAAAAGAAAAAAAGAGTTAAGATTATTTTCATGTTATAGTTTAAATAGTAGGAAAATAAATTTAAATCTACTAATCTCCATGGAATTTAATCCATCTCCCTTCACTATATAGCTACTCTCTTTTTAACACCAAGGTAGCTAATAATATTCTTTTGATTGGCATTCCTTGGACTTCAAATTAAACAGCATTTACAAAAGCCACACTGACGAAGTAGTACAACTTTTCTTTTGGACAACAAATTTGTTTAATACTGTAACTAATACCAATACCATAGAACTAAAATCTGTCACATAACTTAATTAGCTGGTGTGCATGTGCTTGAAACTTCTTGTAAATCAAAACTTTCTAGTTCCAAATTCAAGCCTCCTCCATGATTATATTCTTAACGCAGCCACCAGGTTTAGGCCTTACTGGAATCATCGAAAGAACAATCATTGAAAACGTAAACCCTAAACCCCAGAGTTTGCAGATGAAGTCAGCCACTTCATTCACCATTTTTTAGGGAAACATAGTTCTCTAGAATTTCTTCTCGATGCAGAAGCCCTAATACCGTAAAAAAGGACCATCGGAAAGTTATAGCTGTTTTGTTGAACTGGTGTAGGCAGGAGTAGATGATGGGTACTTCCCCACCCTCATTGTTATGCTCGCGTCAACCTTTTTATGTTCACTCCAAATCCTTACAGACGGAATACAGACAATTTAAAAATCTCATCATTTTGTTCCGTCAGCAATTCATTGGTAACCATGGACGAAATTTTCCGTTTGTAAAATTCTATTGGTAATAACGAAATTTTTTATAGTGTATTTTTTATTGTAGATACCTTTAAATCTCTCAACCAATTGTAATTGGTTTAACAATTTAGTTCTAAGTTAGGTTCAATGGTTGTTACTTCTTTTCACAACGAGTTTAAAATTGAAAGGTTCACTGTTCAAGTATATTTATAATTTTTTCAAAGAACAATCATCATCTAGACAGCAGGCCACATCAGAATTTCTTCTTTCCAATTAAAGGGAATGCTAGGTTCAAAATGAGTTGCTCCAAAAATGAAGAACTCGATCGAGTTTACAACAGCATAAATATAGGTGAATTTTACGAACTAGACACTGTTTGTTGGTTCATATCCATACCTGCAAAATTGAACTTGTCTGTCAAGTAAGTTGTAATGGCCTTGACCTGTATCTTTCTACTATCGGCAAGCTTCGTTAACCCTGGTGGCACAGAAGGACAAGGATAGGGATCGCCATCATACTAAACTATACAATATCCATGGGCACCTGCAATTTATCATCGTCTTCTTCAAAAACCACCCAAACCTTGCTTATTTTGGTTTCCAGATTGCAAGGAAAAGGAGTTGCAGGTGAATTACTAATATCTCTATTTCCTCCCTTTCTGCCTTCTTCACCCATCGGTGTTGGAGTGCTAGTCTTACGGCTACACATTATAGATGATGATGATGAAGTTGTTGACATGAAACTGGAGCATCGTTCCAATGCCAAAACATGATCCATGGTGATGATCTGCACACTAGGATACCGCAGATTCTTGTTTTCAATAATTCGTTTGCAAGTTTCATACAAATCATGAAGCTCTTTGCTCTGGCGAGAAGCCCTCTTGAGTATGTCGCAGGCCAAAGTTCTTGCTGGCCTTGTCAAATCAAAAAACATGTTGACAAGAATTTCAATGCCTTCACAAAACATAAAGTAAACTTGGAAGCTCTCTTTTAAGGTGTTGCCCATGGCTGCTTGAGCCAAGTTGTCTGCGGGCACAATATCATGCGGTGAAAAATCCAACACTCTGTCTATAAACACTTGACATTTTGGCAACTTACGAAATACCATATCAACCGACTTCTCCTCGTAACAAGCAAACTCCAGGCCATTGAACATAACGGGTTCTAGTTTTCCAGCTTGATTAATGGCCCATCCCACTCGTTCTTCAAGATAAGCTGCATAGCTATGTAGGAATGAAAATGAAGAATCTGAATTCTTGAGAAAACCGTGGGTGCTCATTTGGAGATGGCCGGAAACATGAGTGCTACGTAGCTCTTGCTCGAAGAAACGGTTGCCTCCACGTAAGAGACGATGAATGAGAGAAAGAGTTTTGAGAGCCACCAAGCGGTCTCGGGTCTTGCAGAGACGGCGTGAAATCCTTTCAGCAAGAAAAGGGATGGACCCTGGGGAATTTGATACAAGGAAGAGGATCTCATGCATGTATTTGTCCTCTATGGGACCGTTATCATGGCCTGTTGCACGCAGCACTGCAACCTCTATATCAGAAAACCCTTTTCCATCGTGGTTGTATATCATGGCCTTACCAATGGATGCATGATCCTTAACTGAGCCAAGAGCTAGACGGAGCTTGCCCTGTATGTCCACTCCCATTTTCTTTTCTTTTATTTCTTTTTGATTACTATGTGTAGATAAAAGCTTGAGAAGAGGCAGATTTATATAGATAGAGATAGAAAGAAAAAGCAGAATTATTTGAAAATTAAGCAGCAATGAGGAATCGATTCTAGATTTTAAATACTCCATGCCAAACAAAAAGTATACTCCACAATACATGAAGTCAATTTGGACAGAAAAATAAGTCATTTGCAAATAAATAGCAATTGAAGCTATTGGGGTTATATATCATATTCATTGGATAGATTATAGGATCTCCAATAAATGGCCCCACTTGAAAAAGAGTAGAATTTATTAAGATTTACAAGATACAATACCACCATAACGTATTTTTAGTTTGATTTCAATCTAACATAGATGTGAAAATGAAGGTGTAAAAAACTTAAAAAGTTGATGATAGAAAAGAAAAATATTAGTAAGAACAGAATACAAGAGAAATAAAATGTTGGGCCACGGGCACACCACTATAGCCTCGGATTCTCATCTTTTCAACATTCTCTCTTTCAACTAAGAATTGATTGTTAGGAAGTTGAAAACCGAATAATAATAATAATAATAAGAATGAAAGAGTGCCTTGGAAGAGAAGGCTCTTCAACTTTTGAGTTTGGATATAAATGAATAAAATACAATTCCAAGAGTCAACGAGGCAAAAGGATTTTGTGGTGGGTTGGGCAGAAAGAACCTAATTCTTCGGAATAGGATTCTCCTGCCATTCACGGCATCAGAGTGTATAAACAAAACAACAATTTTGACTTCGCAAAATTTGCTATTCCTCACAGCCCCAGCGAGGCCCCTCCCTCCATCAATAATCCAACTTTCGAAAAAAAAAAAAAAAGGTGGAAGTTTTTGTCATTATTTTGTGGCAGAAATCAGCGAAGATGTTTCAATATAAATACTTGCTTACTTTTAAAAACATATCTCCATAGTTCAACTTGGACAATATATTCTCCACTTCAACTTGGACAATATCTGGGGTCAAAATTCCTTCTTGTTGCCAAAGCTCAAGAAATAAAATTACCAAATGTCATTTTCAAAGCCAAACCTCTAGCCTAAGTATAATCTTAAATCTTAAAATTTATATGTGAATATTAAAATATCAAATTTAATTATATTACATATCTGTTTGCGTAGTTATAAATGATAAGCAAAAGTAACATCAATTCCTAAAAAGATTAGGTCTTTATCTTCATTTTTCTCATACTTACGGCTCTTAATAGGTAGATATTGTTACTTAGAAGTAAAGAGGAGATTTTAGTCAATTTATATTAAAACCCTGGAAACCTCTCTCTCAAAGGTTTACCGGATCAAAGGCTTACACAATCACTAAACTATACTGACCTAATAAGATGTGCAAAACTCACATGTAAATTATTACAATTAATTATTTAGGCTCTAATACTCATCTTGTATTAAAATTAAATTTATCAATCTGTTTAATTAAACATTAAAATTGCCAATTAATAGTAGCACACTATCGCAACGTCTTGGGACCCAGAGGCGACTGACCCAAAAGCCGAAGGAATGGAGAAATTTGGAAAAATGGGGATTAAAACTATCTTTAGTGAAAATCAAAACAAAGAGTTACCACAAATCTTTTTTAAGGGTGTGATTGGTAACTCAAAAAATTTTGCCTTTTAATAAAACATTTGAAACAAATATAAAAGTTTTAGAAAAAGAATAAATTTACGATTTACGAAATCAGAGTTGAGTTCAGGAGTTTGTTACGTGTGGGAAAGGGTTAGCATTCCCATAACACCTGTCGAAGGTGGCACCAATTGATTGCATATTATCCCTTAATTTTGATTAAAATAGTTCTATTTTACTTAATATTTAAAATTAATTCCTTTTCTCCTTTTTTTTCTTTTCTTTCATTTTTTTCTTTTTTTCTAGAAGCAAAAACAAATCGAATTTTAAAAACAAAACCTTTTTTTTTACTTTGTATCAAGATGAAAACACTTTAAATATCAAAATACTTCTTTCAATCTATTATAATTAGGTAGAGTTTCAAAAATATCTCTAATTTAAAGGTTTTAAAATTGCCCCAAAAAATTGAGATAACAACTCTCATAAATAATAATTACCGAAAGTCTCCCTATAATTAGGTAAGATCTCAATGACTACATTTACTAGAGATATTATCTTATTTTAAAATATTTTACTTTAAAAACCAATTTTTGAAAACAAATGCATGAAATGTATGAATATAATAAAATATGATAAATGCATGACAATATAATGTAGATGACAAAGTATGAATGCATGATAATATAAAAATGCATGTGATGACAAGATAAAATGAAATACAAATGCATAATTAGTTTAGGGTTTAGGGTTGGTTTTGGGGTTTAGGGTTTAGATTTTACGTTGTAGGCTTTTATTTTAAGGTTTCAATTTAGGGTTTGAAGTTTAGGGTTCAGGGTTTGGGGTTTAGGGTTAGGTTTTAGGGTTTAAGAATTAGAGTTTCATAAGATTTGAGGTTTAGGGTTTGATGGGATTTGGAATTTAGTTTTCAAATTTTTGGGTTTCATAGAAATGGGCATGAAATAAAGGTAAATTGCATATATGCCATTAAGGAATGCATGGTGATTGTTGTTTTTTGTAAAGCCTGCAAGTGCACAAATCAAGTAATAACAATAGAAGTATTCTAGTATCATCTTCTAAGGGATTATAGATTATAAATGTTGGGTAGTTCACAGTTACCAATGGTGAAATCTTGGATTCCTATATCTAAACAAATGAAAGATTAAGGTTGTAATATTGAAAAGCAGTGTAGGCTTAGATCTTAATTTCACCAATTATCACTTAGGAAATAAATAAGAGTAGCCAAAAAATAGATCTAAAAGAACAATAAGTGAAAGCTTGGAAACAAAAAGAGAGTGATTGTTGAATGCTTGTAAAGAACTTAAAAAAAAGATTGCATACAAATAAACTTGTAGATCATCCAAAATAGTAATAGTTGAAACTTGTAGGCAGTAAAAAAAATATTATAAATCAAACTTATAAAATAAAGAATGCTTTGCCAAAATTAAGAATGTAAAAACAAGATTCGAAAATAGAATAATGAAAGAAAAGATCTTGAAAAATTACTTCTTTAATTGAAAGAAAATAATTTAAAGAACAAGACTATGGTTATTGGCAAATATGTCACCTAAATCGATAACTTAAACCAAAAAAAGAAAAAAACTAAAGAACTAAAGAGAAAAAAGAATAATAAGATGAGGGATGATGGAATGGGGTGAATGGCCTCCTTATTTATAATGAGGGAATCAGCCAACAAGGATAAGTTTACAAGATTTTGATTTAAATTCCAATACTAATAGATGAAGGTTACCTTGATTTTCAAATGAGGCATGAAAAAGGTAGACTCTTCCTTTTTGAGAATGCTTGGCCAAATGGGGTCTTTGATAAGTAAACTAGGCCTTTGATCAATGCTTGATGAAATTCTTGATAAATCCTTTCTTTAAATAAGGCTAAGATGAGTTTTAAGAGCAAGAATTTAAGTCACAACCAACTCTTGAAGAGATAAAGTCCTCTTTTAGGCAAAACTCTTCAAAGGATACCTCTTAAACTCTCTTTGGCTAAATGTATCTAGTCTCCATAATGGTGAAAATTGCATGAAGTCCTTATTGAATTAGGTCTTGGCCAAATATGAAAAGCATTGGAGAGTCATTGAGGTCACCAAATAAGCTTTATCATTCTTTGCATTTGAGATGGTCGATTGGATAGAGTTCTTATGCATGTTTAACTCTTCTAAAAGTAATTAAAGAGTTTCTTTTGAATGAAAACACTTTTGGCCAATCATGCAAGAGTTTTTATGCAAGCAAAATTCCATCATGGCTTAGTGAATGAGTCACTCTTGGATTAAATCTCTTTGGTTGATAAAAAAAAAGAGTCCATGTGTAAGCAAAACTCTTCTTTTATTGCATAGTTAAAGGAATTACACCAATGAGGTTTAGCCAACCCTTTGTCTTGCATAGTCAAATATGCCTTTAGATGCATGATTGCATGTTTTCCTCATCCATAAGCTTGAAACTCTAAAAGTCATAAAATAGGCATTAAGTACTAAAAATCAATCAAATCTTAAAATTTTGCACCCATTTTAACATGTAAAAATACTATATCTTTAGGTGTTATCAAACCCCTACACTTAAATTTTTTGCTTATCCTTAAGCAAAAATCTTAAATCAATAAACTTAAAAATCATTATACATACTCATAAAGTCAAAAATCATATAAACTTCCTATCATGCACTACTGCATAATATAAAGCTAAGTATAAACATAGAGTTATAGGAAATTCCTTCAAAAACAAGCTTGCAATATCTTATGTTCATTACACATATATCTACTAAATTTTTAATTCATCATATAACTCAAGTAAAAAGAATATAAAACATTTCATCACATTTCAACTTAAAGATAGAATAGACTTCATATGTTCACTTTCCTTTTCCCTGTCCACTAATACTAGACTTATATACTTGACTTAAGATCAAAAGGTCTTTTAGGCTTGTAATGTAAAACTTGGGTCTAGGTAGGAAAAAGAAAAGTTTAGGCTAAAAAACCCTAAGCTTATTTTCTTTGAAATTTCTTGGACTTCAAATAATTGAAAGCTTTTTTTGAAACTTCTACTTTTGAAGCATCACTTTATTATTCATGGCAACTTTTTATTTTTTTGGAAAAATATAGCCATTTTTTGCTTTATTAGGCTTTGCCTTTGTTTTTATCATTTTCTTTTCTTTCATTCCTCGCACCTCCCTTTATCCTAAATACATAGAGATGTCCATAATACACAAGTAAGCACAATTGAGTTAGGTAAACAAAAAAAAAGAATAATAATCATAGAAAAGGCTTTATTAGCTTATTATGTGGCTAAATAAACAAAGAAAAGGAAATATAATAGGCTCAAAATAAAGGTACTAACGATAGATTATAACAAGATGGCTTGAAAAAGGCTCAAATGGTCCAAAGAACTGCCTAGATCATTTCTTAAGTCAAATGTAGTCTAGGATTTCGATTCAAAGGTTAAGTAGGTGAATTCTATAGCACTTATTCATATCCTTAAATCTTATACAAATCCACATCACATAGACTGTCACAAAAATCAAAACATTTCATTACAAGAGAATAGAGACATATGCATAAAAATCATATCCAGAAAGAAACATGCTTAAGAATTCCTTTCAAGTTCCACCATATTCATAATTAAACTTCATATCATACTTTAGTCAATCTTGAAAATTTTATCCAAAATTAAGTAAGTGTGCATAATAATGAGATCTAGCATGTCAATTTGGTTTGAAAGCAAAATGGGATCACAATTTTCAAAAATCTTTTATGTTTAAAAAGCTTTCCCTCCCCCCACACTTAAATTGAACTATATATTAAACAAAAAATAATGGAAAAAGAAAAACTCCCTAAGTTTACTTACGGCTAAATTTTTATTTGTATGAGGCATCATCCTTACTTCACTACATCCCTACAAAAATAAACTAAAACACAAAAACAAATATTAAAACATACCTGTCCTAAAAATAATAAAAACATAAACCATAAAAATAAAATTTGCATTACCTCTTAAAAAGCCTAATTTTGGTTAAGCTTGACCATCTCTAGATTTATATAATCATCTTGTCCCTTTAGGAGGGAGTTTACCTTATTACCTCTTTCTTTAAGGAATGACATAAGCAAAATTGGTCTTAGGAGGTTTACTAGCTCTTCTAACAAGGATAACATACACAAAGCTTGAGTTTCTTATAGGGTTGACATGGCTAGAGCTAGGGGTCACCAACTGGTTTTGAATCATAAGGCTAAGAGGTTTATCTTTTAGGTCAGACTCCCTAAGGTTTTCTTTCATCTTGATTGTATTTACACTATCTTCATCTTTAAGCACACCATACCATCCAGTCACAAACTATAGCTTCTTATTTTTAAATCTAATGATAAGGCTAGAGTTGTAGACATCTATTAATACTTTAATAGTCAATAAGAAAAGTCTCCCTAATAGTAATAAAGCCTCATCATCTTTTATGTCTAAAACAGCAAAATTCATCGAGAAAGCATATTTACTAACTTTCACGAGCACATTTTTTAATCTTTTTTGTGGTAACTTAGCAAAATAATTAACAAATTTAAGGTTGAACTTTGTAGGCTTCAACTCTCTACACCTTAGCTATATAAAAATATTCAAAGGCATTACATTTATACTAGAGCCAAGATCACGAAGAGCATCATCAAATTTTAAATGTCCAATTTTGTAAGGAATAGCAAAAATCCCTAGATCATTCTGCTTTATAAACAAGAATTGTTAAAGTTCAGAGCTATAATCTTTAAAAAACATGGTTTCCTTCAACTCTTTAAGCAACTCCTTTTGAATAGGCCTAAGGATAGGTGGTGTTATGTTGAAACACTTTGTACACACTCTGGCAATCATCCTTAGCCTTGGTTGCATTTTCTTTTATATCTCCTCCTCATGAGCTTCTTTTTCTTTTTATTGATCTTTTTTTTTAGACTATCTTTTCTTGAATTGTTTCTTCAAGCTCAAGCTGAATGCTTTTTAATAGTGTTCTCCCTACTTGCAATAGCATTTACCCTTCTTTAGCAAACCCTTCAATAATATTCCATTTCAACATTTTCTTCTTCAAGGTCTTTCTCATAGGGTTCAATGTTTTCAAGGGTCTTTAATGCCATGAGGTCAAAACCTTGTAGAATTTTTTTTCCAAATCTTAAGAGTTCTTCATCTTCTAATATGTCATCATTTCATATAAAATCTACCTTAGGTTGCTTCATAAAACTAAAGAGATTTATCACTATAAGTTCATCCATAAAATCATCATCCTCATCAGAATTCTTGATCCTAATATCTCTTAAAGAATAAACAGCATTACATCCTTCCTTGCCTTATTTTTTGGGGTTGGATTCAATATTACTAGGCAAGATACTAATAAGGTAGTTCGCTATTACTTGGGCTAGTTGGCTTATTTGGTTTTCTAGGTTCTTGATTGATACAGCTTGACTTTAAATGCTAGCATTATTACCTTACATCAGTTGGGTCAACATATCTTCCAAACTTGGTTTCTTTTCTTGGGGTGGGTTGTAAGTTGGTGGATTGGGGTAGTAGTTATTATTTTGATTATTGGTGGGTTGATGCTTTGATTGATTTCAAGAAAAATTTAGGTGGTTTCACCATCCAGGGTTGTAGGTATTACTATAGGGATTATGGTTAGGCTTAGATTGTTGGATGTATTGGACATATTTTATTTTGAATTGGCATCTTTCATTGGAATAAGGTCCTTTACATATATCACATGACATTAAAAGATTTTGGATTGCATTCACATGGTTGGTTTGGCATTGGTTTCTTAAGGCTTTTATTTTTTTGGTGAGAGTGGCTAACTGAGAATTGATGGAGGTGATAGCATCTATCTTAAATAAACGAGAAGACTTTTTACCTACCTTTCTCTCCATGCTTCATTGGTAGTTGTTAGCAATAATCTCTTTAATCATTTCATTTGGTTCCTCAAGAGTCTTGCTCACGATTGTCCCTCCAGTAATTGAGTGTAAAATAGTCTCATGGGTGGTATAAGACCATTATAAAGATCTATATTTGTAGCCACTTGGGTAATCGATTATGTGAGTAATTTTTAAACAACTCCTTGAATTTTTCGCATGCATCATATAGTGTTTTACCATCTACTTACAAAAATGTGGTGATCTTATTCCTTAGCTTTACTGTTTTGGTTGGTGGGAAAAATTTTGCTTAAATCTTTTATACCAAATCATCCTATATGGTGATTAAGCCAGGAAGTAATGATGTCAACTAATATTTCACCTTGTCCCTGAAAGAAAAAGGAAATAGTCTTAGTCTAAGTGCTTCATTAGAAACACCATTATAGCGAAAAGTATCACATAATTTAAGAAGATTAGAAGGGTGAAGATTAGGATCATTACTTGGTAGCCCTCTAAAGTACATAGAGGTTTGGACCATTTGTATAATTAAAGGCTTGATGTCAAAGTTTTTAGCTTAAATAACTGACCTTCTAATGGATGCATGGTTGAAACCATCAGAATTAGGAACAGTATAGTCCCTTAAGATTCTTTACTACTCATTATTTGTAATAGTAATTAGTATTGGTGCTAATTGCTCTTTTCTTCTTCTTTTGAATATTTTTTCAATTTCTTGATCAACTAGACTAAGTCAACACTTTTGGATTTGAGCATGCAAATAAAAACGATCAAAGAAAAGAAAAGTAAAAGTAAATAAAAAAAAAAAGGGTTTCAATTATAAGAATTTAAGAAATCCTTATTGATATTGAGAACACCATTATAATCTTCGATAACGGTGCCAAAAACTTAATTGCTACTTTTCGTATAGCCTGAAAGTGCACAAATCAAGTAATAATAATGAAAGTATTCTAGTATCATCTTTCAAGGGATTACAGATTGTAAATGTTGGGTAGTTCACAATTACCAATGGTAAAATCTTATATTCATATATGTAAACGAATGAAAGATTAGGGTTGTTTGCAAAATAAAAAAGAAAAAAGAAATATTGAAAAATAGTGTAGGCTTAGATCTTAACTTCACAAACTATCACTTAGGAAGTAAAAGAGAGTAGTCAAAAACTAGATCTAAAAGAACAAGAAGTGAAAGCTTGAAAACAAAGAGAGAATGATTGTCGAATGCTTGTAAAGCCTCACTGTCTTCCACTCTAGACTAGTAAGGCACCTGATCCTTACCCATAATAAGTTGCCAATGGAAAAGGTTTAACTTGAGTATAAATATTTCGCTAGCCCAACCGGAGCCATTATAACCTTACAAAAGAGTAGGTATTCTACTCCTTCTTAAAAAAGGATAAATTTCAAAGACTGGGTATAAAGCTCATGCATGAATGCAAATGTGTATGAGTGTAAAGGAACGTAACAATTATTAATCGAAATAAAACCAACAATATAATTAGCAACAATATAAGACACGTAAAATAACATAATAAAATTAAATGAAACCTTCAAATTTTTACTTTTTTTTAAATTATTTTTTTAATCTTATTTTTATTCTAAAATGAGATAAGGAATTAAAATTAAACATCAAAAAGACCACAAAATCAAAGTTTGGATGACACATGCTTAATTTTTGGCTTGACTCTCTAGCCTCTCTAGTGAAATCACCAAGCTATCCTTACAATTTTTCGTCTAGGGGACTCAATCGCTAGACTTAATGAAAATTTTTGGAGTTGCCATCAATCTTTTTTATAGGGTGTGATTAGCCATCCAAAAACATCATCTTTTAATAAAAATCTTAAAATTAATTAAAATTTACTAAAAGAGGCTTAGGTTTATAAAATTAAGGTTGGATTCGGGAGTACAGTTACGAGTGAAAAAAGTATTAGCACCCTTACATTTCTCGTCCAAATAATTGTACCGATTAAACATATGTTATCCGTTAATTTTGATGATATGGTCTTCTTTATATTTAAAATTAATTTCCTAAAATTTATTCATGAAAAACATTTTTTGTTGTGAAATTATTATTATTATTATTTTATTCTATGAATTCTCCAATATTTTGGCAAAAATTATAGAAAATCTTTATTCAAAAACTTTTCAAAAAAATTTGACCACTCACAAAATTTTCAAAATTTTATCATAGGATATTTTTTTTATTTATTAAAACTGATTTTAAGATCATCCTGACTCTATGGTGAAATCCAAAAATCATTTCTCAAACTAATTTTATAATTATCTCAATTTTTTGACAAAATCCTAAAAATTTTTAAGCTAATTTTAGGATCATCCCAACTTTTTTGCGAGATCCTAAAAAATTCCTTTCTCTTGGTGATAATTAAGAAAAATGAAACTTCCAATTTTTGTAAATTCTTGTTCAAGGGATTTAATTAAACAATTCATTTTTTAATTTATTATTTATTATTTAGTATTCATTATTTTTATTTTCATAATTTTTCTTATTATTTAAAGAATTTCTTATTTAGTGAGAATAATTTTTTTAATTAATTTTTTTCTTGATTATCCCAACTCTTTTGTGAAATCAAAAAAAAAAATTTTTGTAATAATTAAGAAATTCATCTAAACAATCATTTTATTTTTTTTGTTTTTTATATTATTTAAATAAATCTTTATTCTAGTAAAAATAATTTTTAAATTATCCTAACTTTTGGTGAAATCCTAAAAATATTTTTACTTGCAATAATTAATGAAAACCAAACTCTTTTAGTTTTCTTTAAAAATTACATTTAAAAAATTAATGTAAACAATTCATTAGTTTTTTTTTTTTTTAGCAAAAAATATTTCTTAAATTATCCCAACACTTTGGTGAAATTTAAGTAATATTTTACTTATAACAAAATTTCAATTTTCCTTAATAATAATTTATTATTTATTGTTTATTATTTTATTTTATTTTATTTTATTTTTGATTTATTCCTTTTTTATTTTACCAAATCTACATTTTATTTTAATTCTATTTTTTTTACTCATTTCTAAAAGAATGAATAATGATAATAATAATAATAATAATAATAATAATAATATAATAATAATAATAATAATAACAACAACAACAACAACAATAACAACAACAATAATATCATTAAAAAATCAATATAAAATAAATAAAATAAAAAATAAACAATAGGTCAAATTTCTAATCGGTTCACACGAATCTTGGCGCAAGTCAAACATGAGTTAGATGCCAAAATGGCATCATTTTGAAGGGCCTTTAAAAGGTTAAAATCATTTTTTTTTACTTTTTCCTTGCCCATCTCTCACTACCCTAAAAACTCTCTCTCTAAAAGAAACCAACCCTTCACTGGCCACTGCAACTACCTAATTTTCGACAAGTGGCCACCATGTTGTCGCTGGAAACTTTAATAGGTGCCAAAAAATTCAAACCATTCCTAGATTCAGGCCCAATTCCCATATTTCGATGACAAAAAAATTCAATTGATCACCAAAAAATTCAAGTTTTTTCAGATGTTGGTGATCAAAACATTTTCAAAAAAATCTCAAGTTAATCCTTTTTGTCTCCCAAATACTTTTCTCAAATTAGTTTTTTTTTTTTAAATTCCCAACACCCTAAATCAAAAAAAATATTCTCGATTTTTTTTTTTTTGGATTTTTTTGTGCTAGAATTTCTAAAATTTAAAATAACTCAATACAAAATTAACTCGATATATTCAATTAAGGTATTTGACCATACTCAAATAGAATCAAAAATCGATTTGAATTTATTTAGACGCAATAATCAATTTTTCGGATAAAATAAGTGTTTATAATTGTTAAAGAGAGTTTTTACTTGATGAATCATTATTAGATTAACCACTACATAAATATAGGGATTATCTAGGAAGGATATATTCATATTACTATAAAGAGGTTGTAGATAAATTAGTGCTTTTAGTTAACAATTTAATTAATGAATTTAATCAAAGAAAAGGGACTAATTCAAGTGAAGTAGTAGAGTGAAATTAAAATATTAGAATTTAGGAATTTTTCTCGCTTATTTATTTCCTTTAGTTTTATTTTTAAATTTTTACTTACTTTTATTTTTTAATTTTTTTTCCTTTAATTAATTTTTTTTCGGTTGTTTGGATAAAATTAGATTCACACAATTTTAATACTTAAAAGAAATTATTACAAATCTCCATGAAAATGATACTTAACTTACACTTTATTATTTGTTGGCCACTTATACTTGTGTGTGAGCGTTAATTTAATTTCAAGCATAATAAAAGTCATAGTAAAAGATTTGTTGTTTTGTGTTTATAAAATCAAAGAGAAATTTAGTTTCAACAAAAAAGAAAAAAATGGTAGAGAATGCTTCAGTAGGTGGTTTATTTCCAAATGATGAACTAGAGAGTTAATGAGCAATAGCGAGGGTACAAACACCTTGCAGGCTGAACCTTGGGGAGTTAGGGAGGGTTTAAGAATGACTAGAGAGCAAGGTTAAGAGAACTTGATTTAGAAGTGCAGCCGTGGTGGTTTCATTTTCCCTGACAAATGTAGATACAAGTCATCAGTTAGGCCCGTTATCAGAGGATTGCAGAGGACATTTAGCTTCCTTGCTAAAGGTTGTGGCAAGACATGTCCTTCACGGAGGTAATAGATATACTGATAAGTTAGCAAAACTGGCAGAATTTGCAGATCAAGGAGCAGCAATATTGAACAACTTACTCTGCATTATTTTTATTTTATTTCAAAATTTTATTAATTAGGATACCTATATTTAAAGTAATTCAAGTAAATCCTAACTTTATAGAAAAATTCTATTATATATGATACAATAAAGTTTTAGGAGGATTTTAATCTTCATAATAGCTGACACCCTTGATTTTCTATTGGGTGAATTACAGCCAATCAGTCAAATCCTAAACAACCATAACTCTGCCTAAAAGTTGTTTCTGCAAATCTTAACTCTATCGTAATATTTTATTAGAACTAAAATGATGAAAGGAGATAAGAATATTTTTGTCTTCACATAAACTTCAAACACCTAAAGCCACATTTAGATTAAGCAACGATTAGCAACCAACCAAAAGATCATATATTATTTTATTATAAATTACTCTTAATATCATAAAGGAATAGTTATTGTGATTATAGGTTCACTGATCGAGATCCTTCATTAAATAAGAGGTGATAAGTGGTGTTAATTTGATTTTGATTTGAAGAGCTGAGCTAAAACTCATTGGAGACTATAAGCTATGTGCAGTCTAAGGGAGAAGTTATTGCATAATATAATTGGATTAGTCGGGTTTTCGGCACTGTTCACCACTCATCCACACAAAAAAGGTGAGCCTTAGCTGAGACTGAGAGGAGATGCTAATGCAAATGCAAATGCAAATGCAAATGCAGATGCAAATGCACATGCGTAACATTTTGACATCAGATTGGACATGTTATTCGTTATCCAAAACCTAACCAAGCAATCTACAAAGAGCAGGAGCATTCATTACACGTCAGCATCATATCTGCCACATAAGCAAGGCCATCCTATCAAATTCCAGCATCAGATTTCTCATGTTCCACAGCCAACCAATGAAAACACGTGAACCACAATCCTCTGCGGCATGTCCACATCCACTAGCTCAAGCTTATAGTATCAATCTCCATTCCCCACAGGTACTAGAGTAGCGTATTACTGACTAGTGTTCTGAGTTAGTTGTAAACAAAACCCAGCTGCAGCAGCGGCACCTAATTAGAGTCAGACTCCTCCAGAATGGCCTCATTGGCAGCCTTCACTGCTGCTGCCTCCCTCGGCGTATCTGAAATGCTGGGAAACCCTATGAATTTCAGTGGTGGGGCAAGGTCATCGGCTCCAACAGCAACAAACCCTGCCACTTTCAAGATAGTGGCTCTTTTCTCCAAGAAGAAGGCTGCGCCTCCTCCAAAGTCCAAGGTTGCTTCTGTCTCTCCAGCCGATGAAGAGCTGGCTAAGTGGTACGGTAAGTGCAGTGGAGTGCTAGCTGGAACCAAACAAATTGAATAGATTTTGAACTTGATGCATATTCTTTTTCATTTTGTTGGATGAATATATTCATATATATAAGCAAATTGTTCTTTTTGACTAAATTTGAAGCATTTACCAGGTCCTGACAGGAGGATTTTCTTACCAGAAGGGCTGTTAGACAGATCAGAGATCCCAGAGTACTTGACAGGGGAAGTTCCTGGAGAGTGAGTATAATTAAGTTAACTATATGAATTGTAAATACGAGTGCATTAATTTAAGATGACCTAATTAAGGTGGTGTTGCTTTGCTTTTATGTGCATTCATTTCATGTAGCTATGGATACGATCCGTTTGGTCTGAGCAAGAAGCCAGAAGACTTTGCGAAGTAAGTTATATATATATATATATATATATAAAATATTTTTTGTTCTTTTAGAAAAATGACTGAATTGTATATTCGTCTAGTGGAATATGCATTGATCTTGGCTGCAATACTACTTTAATTGCTTTAATTAATTAATTACGGGGTGAAAATATATATTTATATATTTGAATGCAGATATCAAGCGTATGAGTTGATACACGCTAGGTGGGCGATGCTTGGTGCTGCTGGATTCATCATCCCTGAAGCCTTTAACAAATTTGGTGCCAACTGCGGCCCTGAAGCTGTTTGGTTCAAGGTTAGCATTATTTTTTCATTAAATTTCAAATACACACACACACACACATATATATATATATATATATATATTAATAACTGTGTTGGTGACAGACTGGAGCTCTTCTCCTGGACGGTAACACCTTGAATTACTTTGGGAAGAATATTCCAATCAACCTTGTGGTTGCTGTCATTGCCGAGATCATTCTTGTTGGTGGTGCTGAATATTACAGAATTATTAATGGCCTGGTACATATGCGCGCCTTTCCAGTACTCTTGCTACAATTAATAATTTATTAACAAAAACAAACATTATTATTATTATTATTATTATTAATTAATCTCCAATTCCTTGATCCATGACATAACATAGGATTTGGAGGACAAGCTTCACCCTGGTGGTCCATTTGACCCACTTGGGCTTGCCAAGGATCCTGACCAGGCTGCTCTGCTCAAAGTCAAGGAGATCAAAAATGGTAGACTCGCAATGTTCGCCATGCTGGGTTTCTACTTCCAAGCTTATGTCACTGGTGAAGGTCCCGTTGAGAACCTTGCAAAACACCTCAGCGATCCTTTTGGCAACAACTTGCTCACAGTCATTGCAGGAACTGCTGAAAGAGCTCCCACCCTCTGATTATAATATCTTTATTTCTAATTTTTCCACTTGTTGCTTGCTTCTATGCATTAATTGATTGTACATCCAACAGAGAATTTCCAAGCACTTTAATCCTAAGGCTTGACCCTCATATGTAAACTTTATTTTCCTTTATGGACTTATCCATCTATAATTCAAACGAGACAGGAGTACTCTTATCAGCTCAACGTTCACAACGAAATAACCAAAGGAATGGGCTAAGCAATTTAGCCATTTAAGCTCTAATTAATTTTTAGCCCAATACAAATATTGTGATTAAAAGACTGTAGGTTAATTATATGATCTTAAATCTTAATTAAGAACATGTTGACCTTTGAAAGTAAAGACCAACTTAAACAGTGGTTTGGGCCCGATGTATAACTTTGAGCTAAGGGGACCTTCATAAAGAGTGCTAACCGTGCCCATACACCATGCTTGTTGTAAGAGACATAGTGCTATTTAATGTGATACAGAAATTCTAACACCATAGGCATTTAGCGAAGCAGTGCAAATGGTTAAAGAACTTCAGCTTCGGAGAGAAAGATCAAAAGCAGTTGCTAGAAGAACAAGGCAACTAGCTATTATACGTGGAAGAAGGAAGTTGCTGGAAGAGTAATCTATTCCTGATTTTATATTTAATTGCGGTCACACTAGTGTTTTAGTCACTTTGAATTTATTACGATTAATGACATAAGAGAGACTAGCCAGTCATTCATGTCGATTATGTTTTTTTTTTTTAATTTTACATAATTTACTATAAAAATAATAATTATAATTATAAAACTCTTATTTTATGATTTTAAAATAGTTTATGACACCTCATATCTTTATTTACTTGTAAAAAAAATTATTCATATATTTTTTAGATTATTGTAAATATCATATTTAGTCTGAAATCCAAATCAATTCGGCCTAAATCTGATCCAAGCCCAATTGTTTAATTTCCTACATCTTGATTGTCTTATTTAGTTATTTATTTATCTCTTTTATGTTTTTATCTTTTATTTATCTGGTTTCAAATTTTTATCATAAATCATATCAATGAAAATTGTGGAGTAATTTGAGCAATAATCAAGGATGATCTTAGCTATTAAAGCTAAAACATAATTTCTTAAAAGATCAAAGAAAGGTTGAAAAGAAATCAAATCAAAGAATCAAAGTCAAATTGAATTTGGGAAATTTTGAGAGAAATCAAAGAAAATCGAGATAATTTCAAAAATTAATTAAACCGGTTTTAAATAGAATCAAGAAGAAAATCAATTTAGGGTATAATCAAATTTGCAATCATTTCTATTCAATGCAAATCCCTAAAATTTCTAGCAAAAAGCCCTATATAAACCCCAATCAACCAAACACAATGGGGGAGAAAACACAATAATTAAGACAAAAATCACATAAAAAGCAATTAGCAGTTAAAACTTAAGAAGTTTGGAGGGTTTGTGGTTTTGGGTTCTTGGTTTCTAGGTTTTTAATTTTGAAGTTCTTGAAATTGGTTTAATTTGTATTGAAGTCATCCAAACGATTAAAAGCCATCCAAAAGTTTAATTTGTATTTTTGCCTTTAAATGGCAAAATTAGTCCCAAATAGACATAAACAATAACTTTTTCACACATATCAACCATAGAAACCAAGTTCAATCATTCGAACAAGGTTAATATCATGTATTAAAGCTATCCAAACTATTAAAATAGAACAGTAACAATAATTTTGTCTTTTTACCTATTAACAACACAAAAAGTCCTAAATAAACGTAAACAATAACTTTTTCAAACATATCAATCGTGGAAACTAAGTTCAATATTTTGAATAAGTTTAATATCATGTATTGAAACTATCAAAACTATTAAAACAAAATAATAAATATTAATTTATATTTTTACCTTTTAACGACACAAAAAGTTCATTCATTCAAATAAGTTTAATATCATAAACTTACTTTTTTTTTTTGCTTTCTTGCAAAACTTTTTGATCCACTTGTGTAGCTATATTTCTGTTGCTTTTTGCTACCAATCCCAATCTGTTCTCTTTCCTGTCATAAAAAATAATTGAGTAAATGGTAGAAATACAAATATTATTAACTTAAAACATAAAACACTTTTATTATTTAAAACTAATATTAAAAGTTATAAATTAGTATCTTTCCTTTTCTTGAGAACCAAAATCTAAGTAATTGTTCATATTGCCACTTAATCATATTACGAGGTAGATTTTTCATTGTGGCCTCTATAGTAGTATTTTGATTGAAATACTTTTTCTTCAAATTATGCTTATAGTCTTTCCATTTCTTTCCCAATGACTTAAGCACAAATGAAGTTGGTATTTCAAGTACAAATCTTAACTGTAATAATACAAAAGAAAAGGTTGAATTAATAAACTAATTGTAAAATAATTATATTTTTATATATAATTAATTATACTAATACCTTAATAAAGTTTAAAGCATCAGCCTTAACTTCTGCTAGAACTTTATGCCATGTTTCATAATAAATAGGCAATTTCATTCCATTATGGGCAATCATACCTAGAAATACAGCCAACAGTTGAGCCTTTTCACCAATTGGTTGCCTATCAGAACTTACAGGTACTACAATACACTCGTTTGAAAGTAGTGCAAACAATTCTTTCAAAATTATCCGGCCTCTAGTCCTCCATTGACCATTGTTATCAATAGCAAAAAATAAAAAAATTGGTAATTTCTTGATATAATTTTAGTAACTAACCTTTTAGTAATTTATAATATACTTTTAGTAATCATTAATAAAATTCGTGTCATCATATATTTGAAAATGAATTCTAGTAAAAAAACATGAATTCAATTCTAATATAAGATAATTTTCTTTTATATAATAATATTATTGTTTCATTCCAATTTAGAATTTTTTCACTAAATTTTTTTATTGAATAGGTTCATTGTAGGTTTATTCTAGTCTCCTAAAATGAAATTTCTAGCTTTCTTTCTGCTAGTAACTAAGGTTCAATTCCTAACAACTTTAAGTATAACAAAATTTATTAATGATTAACAGTTAAGTTATTATTGATGTACTATTACATTATCAGTAATTTATTATGTTATAACATATAGATCCGTAGATCTTGTCATAATGGAATCGGTCCAAAGACTCGATCGTTAAAATTGAAAAATACAGGGGGGTTGCCACCAATCTTTTTTTGTTTCTTGTGATTGGCCACTGTAAGTTTTCTTTTTAATAAAACAATAAAAACAAATTTAAAGTTTATGAAAAGATAATTTTAGTTTACGAAAATAAAATTGAGTTTGAAAGTCGGTTACATATGGGAAAGGATTAGCACCCCACAACGCCAATGAAAATTGGTACCAATTAATCATGTTTTTTCTTCAGGGTTGGAAAAATTGGTTTCAATTTGAAATTTAATAATAATTCCCTTTATTTTTTGAAAAAAAAATAATTTTATTAAAATTCTTTATTAGGAATATCGAGAAAATCTTTAAGTTAAAAGATTATCTAAAAATTCTCCAATGTTAATATAGAATTTATGGATAACTCTTTTCACCTAATATTTACCACAACATTCTTCAAAATGAAAATAACATTCTTTGTAGATAATAATTGTTTGTGACTCTCTAACATCTAGGTAGAGTACTAAAAATTATTTCTCTTAGAATGCTAATTTAGTTTTATTTAAAAATTCAGTTTTTGAATAATACTTTCCATAAAAACATTTTATGCAAAAAAAAAAAAATTGATAATGCTATAATTAACTAAGAAACAATAGTAAAAGGTATAAACATACGAAATGAATGCAAGTAATAATAAACAAATGCATATATGTCAATCGATGATATGCTTGATGATGAGATGCCATTTTGAAATCGGGTTCTTAAATATAATATGACCACCTAGGCTCCCTAACTTTTAGACAGAGTTTAGGTATGACTATTTATGTTTAAGATCTCATTTTTTAATTTTTTTTCTTTATTTAAACTCATTATTATTAGAGGTTAAAGACTTGTATGAAAAAAAAAAACTTAATGAAATAAAATTTCTTAAATACCTCATACATATTCTAGGTAGTATTCAGAAACAAATTACTTCATATAAGATTTTCATACATATCCTTAGAAATTTAAGATGGTTTTGGGTGTAGGCTTAGGTCGAGGTTTTTAGAGTTGGAATGATTTTTAGGTGATGATTTAGGGTTGTGAGTTGAATTTAAGGTTTAGGTTAAATTTAGGGTCTTGGTGGATTTTTAGGATTTAAGATCTCATTTTAGAGTTTCAAGGTCTTAGAGTTTTAGATTTTAGGGTTTTGGTTTTATGATTTTGAGGTTTCAAGTTTTAGGGTTTTGAGGTTTTAGGGTTTCGAGTATTAAAGTTTCGAGTTTTAGGGTTTTAAGATTTTAAGGTTTTAAAGTTTTGAGTTTTAGGGTTTTAAAGTTTTAAGTTTTGGGGTTTTTGAGGTTTTAAAGTTTCAGAGTTTTAAGGTTTATGATTTTAAAGTTTAGGGCTTTGGGGTTTTAGGGTTTTGAAAAAAATTATGAACATTTCTAAAAATATTCAACATCTAGGCAAACTTTCAAAGTAATCTCGCTTTTTGTAATTCTCTTTTTTCTTAACAGTTTTATATTAATGCAACATGAAACAAATAAATTATGCAAATAAAAACTAAAAATTAAAAGAACCGATCAAATCAATTATATATATATATTTTATTCTTATTTACTTATTACCATTTCCTTTCTAAAATGAAAAATGAAATAAATTTTATTTGATTTTCTTTACATGTGAAAATTTTACTTTATATTTTAAGTTATAATTTAATTTAACTTAATTAATTTTTTAATTGCTTAACATCTTGACAAAATTAATTTTTTAAAACACGATTTTGAATTTCCTCTAACCTTTAGGCAAGGTTTCCAAAATCTTTTTTTTTTTTAATTATTTTATATTTTTATTCTTTAAAACAATAATAATAACTATCCTATTAGCAAAATTTAAATATACAAATGCAATATAGACGCAAGCATACATAACTTTTAATTCCTAAAGATGCATTTCTCTGTAAATTAAGTAATAGGTGTGTAAAAATATACAAACATGATTAAAAAAAAAAAATTTTACCCAACAAACCCTCCGCATTGCAGCGCAAACCATAAGTCCACAAACTCAAGTAAGTGGTGGATCTGGTAGCCTCTGGTCCAATGGGCAGACGAGACTGGGCTTGTCAGATGAGTCGGTTTGGCGGGTTAGCCCTATTAAACTTTTTTTACATTATAAAAACTAAATTTTTTTTTTTTTTAATGATAAAAGGCACACTTTTTCTAAACATTTCATCTAACTTTCCCTAAAAAAAAGTTTCTTTTCCCCTCAGAAACAAAACCTGGTCTTCATATCAAACCCAGTTTCCGATGAAGACCGCCGGCATCATTTAGGTTCCAAAATTTTGCCGTAACTTCTCCTCAACATCCCCTTTATAGATCCAAGCTCAGTTTTCCACCAAAATGCCTCTAAACTGGTAGATTTGAAATTGAATCCTAAACTGTCAAACCACCATAGCTTTTCTCTACCGTCCGATCTGTCCCAAACTAAAATATGATATTCTCCTCGTTCTCCTCTATCTTTCCACCATTTCGGATCACCCAAAATATAGTTGCTGCCGTCGACCTCCTTGCTCCACCGCATCACATGCTGCCATTTGCCATGCCACGCCACTGTAACTTTGACCTTGTCTTCCTCTTTCGATCCTTCCTCTCTCCAACTAAGAGCCTTGCCCCAAAAAAACCTCCCATCAACCAGAACTCTTTGGTTTTTTTTTTTGTGGTTTATTATTATTGGGTTCGATTGTGGTTTATCTGATTATTGTATTTTTCTGGTGGGATTTTCAGCTTTGACAAAATGGGGGTTCTTTGAGTTTTTTTTTTTGGGAACATATCTGGCCTTTGATTTTTTTTGTTGATTGGGTTCCTTACCAAGGTGACGAATGTGGTTGTCCATTTTTTTCTTGTGATTTTCTTGTGCTAACTGTTAATGGCAATAGGGGGTTCGTTACGGATCAAGTTTGGGGATGGGTTTGGGCTTGATGACTAGAGTTTGTGGTGGTCGAAAAATAATGGGTATGGTTGGTTGTTTGGGTTGCTATATATTGAAGGTTAGGAATGGTCAGTGCCAAATTTGGTGCTCTTTGGGTGAAGCTGGAGTTTGTTGCACACAAGTGCTTACGCTGTTTGGTAGTTCAGAGAGGGGCTGTGGTGAACAGGGAGAGGTTTCGGTGCTTGTGGAGGATTTTGGTTCTTGGGAGTGTTGGGATTGTATGGCTGGATTGGAGGCAAGGGCGGTCAGGGTCAATTTTTGCGTGTTCGATAGGTGTTAGAAATGGTTGGGGGTGTATTTCGAGTAAAGGCTGTGTGGTTGAGGTTCGTCAATGGTGATTGAGGCTAGGAAGACCTTTTTTGTTTGTGTGAATTCTCCTCCATGCATCCTTTTTCTCTGACTGTCTTTTTTATTTTTATAGATTGAGAGCTTATATGAAAGGAGTAATGCATTCAACTTTTTTGGAATCTTCTTGCAGCATTTTCTGTTGATTTCTGGGGCTCTGCATTGTTCTTGGTCCAAGAGCTAAAAAAAGTTTCTAGGTTTGTGTTAAATTGCCTGAGTTTAAAAAAACAGTGAAATTAGTGAGCTGAAAATAGGTTTGGTAAAATGGTTAATTTTTGGAGAACGGAAAAGTGAGGGCAGACTGGTGCTAACCTTCTCAATTTTTCATTTATTTTAATATTAATTACATTAATTAATATTAATAAAATGAAATTGGGCTTTAAAATTGAGCATTTCAATTCAAATCCAAAAATAATTAATTTGAAGCGGAACCCAATTGAATTTGATTAGATAAATTTAATTAAAATGCTTAAGTTTGGCCTAAATCAAAGTATTAAGAATTCAGTTTAAAAATCAAATAAGTTTGAATTGATTTAAATAAAAGTAGGTGTTTAAAAATTTATTGTTAGACATAACTTAAAGAAATTATTATCAATTTTTTTTGTTTAGATGTAATTAATCATCTAATTGAATTTATTTTATTTTAAAAAAATATCTCAAGCTTGATTTAAAAATCTTTAAAAGATAGATTCTAATTCATGAAATTATATTTAAGTGGGGAATATCATGATATATGAGGAAGGTTATAGTATTTTCACGACATTCATCTAAAAGATGGTATCAATTTGATTTCATATTGTCCAAGCTTTAAAATGGGTTTATAATTTTATCGAGTAAATTTAATATTAAAAATTACTTTTAAAATTATTTCAATCGTTTGATAATTATTTAAGATAATTTTTTCACTTCATACGTATTCATTAAGACTCGTATCTCACTCTGAAGAGATCCATTCTTCATATTTATTAACATATTTTCTTAGAATAATTTTTTAAAAACAACCATCAAAACCTTCCAATCATTTAATAGGATCTTATATCAATGCATATCTTTCAATCATTTAGTGAGATTTTTGTTGAAAACATTTTTATGAAAATTTCTTTTAAAAAAAAGGCATTAAATTTTTCAATAGTTTGATAAGATTTAATAAAAATTTGAATTCTCCAGTCATTTGGTATGATTGAAAAAAATTATCTTTCAAAAATTCATCAAGTACTCCAATTGATTAGTATAAATTAATTCGAGATTTGAATCCTTAAATTGTTTGGTAGAATTAAAAATAATTTTATCATTTTTTTTAAATTCATTATGAAATTCTCTAATTATTTGGTAGAATTCATAGCTTGAAATTTAAATTCTCTAATTATTTGATAGGATTGAAATTTTATTTTTTTAAAAAAATCTATTATGAAATTCTCCAATCATTTGGTAGAATTCACAATTTAAAATTTTAAACTCACGAAGATCATTTAATAATTTGGTAGGAATCATAAATTTATTTTTAAAAATATTTTTTTAAATAAAAATTTACTATGAATTTCTCCAATCATTCAGTAAAAATCATAATTTAAAATTTTTAAACCCATAAAAATATTTCAATAATTTGGTAGAATTTATGAATCTATTTTAAAAATATTTTTTAGAAATATCAATAAATAAAATTTACGCAAATAAAACAAATAAAAACAAATAATAAATAAAGAATAAAACAAAGACAAATTAAAATCAATTGAAATTTAAATAAATAACATAAGATACAAATAAAAAATCAATTATAAAATGAAATAAAGCAAAAACAAGAAGAAAAAAATTATTACCAAAAAGGAAGGCTTGGCTCGACTATGTTTAGAGGAGATGGATTGGTTGTAGAAACACTGGTCGGCTAGAGCAACTTGGGGTAACAGCTCGGCTCAGTTTAGCAATTGCCACTAAAAAGTAGGTCATCAAATTGGATCGCACTATGAGTTAGTCGAAATCAGCAAAACACGCGGATCCTAGGCTTTAGTAATTTTCAAAACGTCATCGTTTCATTTTTGTATAAAAGCTAAATATTTTCTTTTTGTTTTCTCAATTTGTTCTTTTGTTCTCTCTCTCTCTCTCTCTCTCTCTCTCTCTCTCTCTCTCTCTCTCTCTCTTCTCTTTTAAGTCTTCAATATCTCTCTCTAGAAGCCGTTGGATTAAATTATCCATAATTTACTTTTGAGTTGTTGATGATTAACTATTACTTAGTTATATTGATTTACTTTTAAGTTTTCAATGATTAACTACTAAATTATCATTAATTTACCACTAAATTAATTATTATTTACTACTAAGTTTATCAATTAATTACTATTAAACTAAAATTGATTTACTATTAAGTTATAATAATTTTTTATTAAGTTATCACTGATTTATTATTACATTATCAATTAATTACTAATTTATCACTTGTTTTTTATTAACTTATCACCGATTTACTAATATGTTTGCATTTACAACTATGAAACATCTAATTTAAAAAGTCTGCTAATAATATATGAGATAATTATATTCATATGGTAACATTATTGTTTCATTCAATTTTAGAATTTTTTCACTAATTTTTTTATTAAATAGGTTAATGGTAGGTTTATCCTAACCCTCAAAATTAAAGTTATGACTTCATTTTTGCTAGTACTTATAGGTATAGACGGAGTACTTAGGGATGAATTTAGGGTTGTCAAAGGGAAATTTTTTAAATTCGTAGGAATAACAAATGCAAATAAAGCTGATTGATGGCAATAAAGGATAATTTTATTCTTTACATCATTTCCCTTTGGGCAAATACGCATACATTGGTGATTGAAAGTAACATCGGAGTGTCAACACATCTTACAACTTGGGCTGAGACTAAGGAAAACTTATCCAAAAATAAGATGGGTCTATCCTTGGTTCATATCCACTAAACAAATACAGAAATAAGGTGGGCTAGAATAAAAAGATTGTGTTCACACAAGCTAAAAAAAAGAGCATGAAAAAAGATGGGTTATGGTCAGATTTATTATCACGTAATCTACAAGTGTAAATGGGGCAATAATTGCATTTACATTATAGATTATTGTGTTCACATGTAAATCACATGATTTTGGGTACGATTCTAGCAATTCAATCTATAAAGTTCCTTTACTTTGAGGGATGTTTCTCGTCTATTTATTTTCTATTAATCTTTGATAGAAGGTGGAATAGAGTTTTCTTTATCCTTAAGCAATCTTTTATATTGTTCTTCAAGTTTTATATCTTTTAGGTGAATTTTCTAGAGTAGTGAACTTCTATTATTTTGTATCCTTGATTAAAATTCTTATGGTAGTATTTTTGTATCCCTTAGTGTCTAGTCTTAATAGTGAACTTTTATCTTTTTTAATCTAATAATCATATTATGCTATTATTCAAATTCTTGTGAGTTATCTTTTTTGTAAGCTTTTTCTATATACAGTTACTTTTCAACATCTCAACCATTAATTTCTAGCATCAAATTGGTATCAGAGCTATGGCAGGTCGTCGTCATCAAACACCAGCAAAAGATGTTGAAACCAACACCAATATTGCAGCAACTACAAATATTGACCCAAAGGATGCCCTTATAGAGGAAATGCAGCAACATATCCTTCAACTACAACAATAGCTACATATATAAGAAGAGATAGAGAGGAGAAAAATAAGTAAAGAAATAGAAACGAAAAAGATAAAGGAAAAACCAATACAATAGTGATTCTGAGGATAGCACCCCACCTCACTTATAACAAGTTAGAGACTATCTATATAGAAGCCAATTTCAATGTAGCATATTCAATCCAAAGATAGAGATTCATGAGTTTAAAGGGAATATGCAACCTGAAGAGTTCTTAGATTGGCTATACATAGTAAAATGCATCTTTGAATACCATAGTGCCCTTGAACATCACAAGGTAAAGCTAATGGCCATCAACTTAGAAAGTATTGATCCTTTTGGTGAAAAAAATTGAAGAAGCAAAGGGAAAAAAAAGCGAAAAAAGAATTACAACTTAGAAGAAGATGAAAAAAAAGTTGAAGAGGAAGTATCTCTCAGACAACTTCTGTTAAGACATTTTTTTTAGGCTCCATAACTTGAAGCAAAGAGATCTTTTAATAAAAGAGTATACAACTAAGTTTGACCACTTCATGTTGAAATATGAATTAATGGAACAAAAAGAGTAGAATATTACATAGTATCTTAGAGGGTTAAAGATCGAGATAGCTAATGTGGCACAACTATAACCTTATTGGACTTGTAATGATGTATGCAAGCTTGCTCTTAAAGTGGAAAGACAACAAAAAGAGGTCCGTAGTAGCAACTTGAGATTTGGGTCCCGATAAGGCTATATCGATAAAAATGGCTCATCCAAAACTATTGTTCATTGTAAACCCATTCCAAAGTAGCCCCAAAAGAAAGATGAAACCTCAACAAGCAAACTTCAATCTAGTGCATAAACCAAAATGTGTTTTAAGTGTCAAGGGTTTGGACACATTGCCTCAAAATACCCAAATAAAAAGATTGTAACTGTAGTATAGAAAGACCTAAAAGAAAATAAAGAAGAGCTAGTTGAAAAGAATCAAAGCCTATAAACTTCACTATCAAACACAAATCGAGAACTTAGAATATAGGGACAGATGCTTTGAGTCGAAAGTATTTTTTATTGAAGACTATGGCTATTGAAATTGTTAGATTTGATGTGGTTAAAGGGTTCTATGAGGTAAACCCTTACTTTGGCTGAATTTGGAAAGAATGTAAGCAAAAACCATATAACTAGTTTTTGTTACATGATGGATATTCTTCAAGGCTAACAGCTTTTGCATTCCCTCATGTTCCTTAAGATAAACTTTAATTAATGAGGCTTATGATGGTACACTAAGTGGACACTTTAAAAAGAACAAGACACTAGTTCTTTTGTAAGACGGGTTTTATTGGCCAAGAATGAATAAGGATATGATTAAACACCTTAAACAATGTAGAGTGTGCGACATTGCCAAGGTCATGGTCAAAACATTAAATTGTATACTCCACTGCCCATACTTAATGTTCCTTGGGAATATGTTAGTTTGGACTTTGTAGTTGGACTGTTTAGAACTCAAAAGAACAAAGACTTCATTATTGGGGTTATAGATCGTTTTTCAAAAATGGCCCATTTCATTCATTGTACCAAAACTATAGATGGTTCTCATGCTTCTAATTTGTATTTCAAAAAAATTGTGAGGCTACATGGAGTTCCTAGATCCATGGTGTCTGATCAAGATTCTAAGTTTCTTAGTCATTTTTTAAGTACCCTTTGAAATAAGCTTGACATCAATCTCAAGTATAGTTTTTTACATCATCCTCAAACAGATGGTCAAATAAAAGTAACCAACCGTAACTTGGATAACCTTCTAAAAAGTTATGTGAAAAATAATATCAAGTAGTGGGATCTTATTTTACCTTAAGTAAAGTTTGCTTACAATCGCTCACCAAACCAAACCATCGGTTGCAGGCCTTTTGAGGTGGTGTATGGTAATAATCTAATCAACCTTTTAAATTTAGTTCCCCTTCTCACTAATCAACAATTTAGTGGAGATGCAGAAGAAATGGCTAAAGGTATCAACAATTGCATGAACAAGTGAGATCTAAGATTTTACAACTAAATGAGAAATATAAAAAGGCAGCAAACAAGCATTAAAAACATGTGGAGTTCAAAGAAGGTGATTTGGCATTGATTAACTTATGGAAAAAGAGATTTCTTTCAAGAAAGTTTGAAAAATTACAACCTTAGGTAGATGACCATTGAGAATTCTCCAACGCATAGGGAAGAATGCCTACAAGATAAAGCTTCCCAACACTTATAGAGTATCTTTCACCTTTAATTTTACTAATTTGTCATTCTACCATGACGAGAATACTAATTCAAACTTGAAGATATATCTTTTCCAACTAAAAGAGATTAAGCCTGAAGTTTCAACACATCTTACAACTTGGATTGAAACTAAGAAAGACTTATCCAAAAATAAAATAGGTCTATCTTTGGTCTAAATCCCTTAAACAAATGTAAAAATAAGGTGGGCTAGAATAGAAGATTGTATTCATACTAGCTAGAAAGAAGAGCATGAAGATGAATATGATTGTGGTCAGATTCATTATCATGTAATCTATAAGAATAAATGGATAAATAATTACATTCACATTACAGATTATTATGTTCACATGCAAATCCCATGATTTTGGCATAATTCTAGCAATTCAATCTATGAAGTTTTCATGCTTAGAGGGATGTTTTTAGGCTATTTATTTTCTGTTAATCTTTGGTAGAAGGTAGAATAGAGTTTTTTTTATCCTTAAAAAATTTTTTAGATTGTTCTTCAAGTTTTGTATCTCTTAGGTGGATTTCTTAGAGTGGTAAACTTTTATTATTTTGTATCCTTGTTTAAGATTCTTAGGGTGGTGCTTCTGTATCCCTTAGTATCTAGTCTTGGTGGTGAACTTTTATCCCTTTTAATCCAATAATCATATTTTGTCATTATTCAAATTCTTGTGAGTTATCTTTTTTGTGAGCTTTTTTTATTTGTAGTTACTCTTCAACATCTCAACCATCAATACCCGACATCAGAAAACGATTCCTCAAATGCAATCACTTGGGTTAAATCACCTTAAACTACTCGTTAAAGGTTGAGGAAACACGTATTACATTTGGAAAACTTAAAGAGAGAACTAAAAAGTTGGCAAATCTATCACCCATCAAGGAAGGCAAATGATGTTAATAATAGCCTGGCCAAATTAAGAGTGAATAGATCCTAAAACCTTATAAAATGGTATAATTAAATGTTTGGTTTTGTCTCCTCAGTTGTATTTTCTCTTGACAGGATATACAACTTATTGTTTGTTATTATTGTCATTGTTTTTTATCTCAATTTCTCATTAATGAAAATCTCTATTTTTCAAAAAAAAAAAAATAATTATGGAGGTCAAACTAAACTATAATCAACTCCTAAAAAATATAAATAATTATTTCAAGGGACTAAAAAGATTAATTATATTATCAATGATTAAATAATTAACTCATAAAAAATATAAATAATAAAATTATTAACATAGATATATAGTTAATATATTAAAACAAAAAATTGAAAGACAAAAAATGGAAAAAAACAAATATGTTTTGGTGTCTTAATTATTATTATCTTTAATGAATTTATTTATCAACATAAACTACATATGCTATTGTTCTTAGAACAACTAAATAAACAAACTCCATGTAATTGTTTTATTTTTACGCACACTAAGTTATGATTTCATTTTATTTTTATTTTCATTTAATACAAAAAATCATTCTACTTATAAAAAAGAATCTAATAATAAAAAGAGTAATTTAAATTAAAATTTATAAAAAAAATACTAATGATATTTTAATCAATCATTTTTAATATTTTTTAAATTAAATTTTTATTAAGAATATTTTAATCAATTACTTTTAACACTTTTTTAATCTAATTCTAAAAAAAAAAAAAGGTCTAATAATAAAAGTTTCATTTAAATTAAAATTTGTAAAAATATTTACTAAAAATATTTTAATCAATCACTTTTAATAGTTTTGGAATTAAAATTTTAAAATTTTAAGTAATTTAATTTCTTGTAAACTTTATTTTTAATTTTAGTTGATTTAAATTAATAAAAGTTATATATTTAATGATAAATTTGTAAACTTAAAAATTTATAAAAGTATTTAGGTCAATCATTATTAATATTTTTTAAATTCATACTTTATATATAGATGATTTATAATCATCGTTCACATGTGCAATGCCTTCACCATGAATTGTGATTAATGATTTGAATCGTGATTGATGATGTCTTGAAAAATATATTCAATTATCACAAGGTGTATAGAATTTTGTCAATTGGTAGTGAAAGCAAATTAATATATTTAGGATTATTCACTTCATTGTCAATTTAAATTCTTAAAATGATTTTAGAATAATAAAAAATTTAAAAATGAATAAAATTTATATTTAATGTATTATCAATATATACATTTAGCATGCTGCTAATGAATCATATGTTAAAATCAAGCATAATTAAATTTTAAATATAGATTTGAAGATATTAAATGAGATTGATTCGATCTGGTTTATGAACACTTTTAATTGAAAATATCAATAAAATTAAATAAATTTTGTAAATAAAACAAAAACATAAGTATTTTATTAAACATTTCCTATACACACTTAGCCAGCGTATAAGTCCCGTAATGCACTATACAGCCATGAAACAAGTATAACAGCAAAAAATTATGAACAAAAAGCAAAAATTATTAGTAAACCAAAGAAAAACATGCATTTTTTGATAATTGGAAACTTCTTGATATCTTCCGACTCAAAGCTCTCTTGGTCAAGTCTTAGACCATCTTATATACTTTCTTATCTTTTATATTTTTAATTTAACTAAAACAACAAAATCCATATTAAAAAAATTCAATCAAACTTATCAATAAGTTTGTCAAGAATAAACCTCATACACACCCTTTTTAATATTTAATTTTTGCACTTTATTTTTAAAAAAATTTCTTTTTTTCTTATAACACTATCATTAACTATTTGGTTTAACTACAGTTATCAAAAAAGATATCATAATCAAATTTAATTCAAATTTTTAATAAAATCTCAAAAAAACTCTTAAATTTTCAATCATAATCATTTATGCATACTTAAATTTAAATTTGTCAATATATAATTTTCATATACTGTTAATGAATTAGATATTATTACTTAATTAATGAATAATTATCAATTCTTAAAATAAATATACAAGAAATTAATATTTTTTAAAAAACTTACTAATATATGAAGTGGAAATCCATTAATTTCATTCAAACATAAAATAATCGACAAAGATATTCAATAGAAGTACTGAATGGTAAAATCCACTTACAACTTTTTCTTTAAGGTAGAGCATCTTAAGACTTAAAGTTGGAACACACTATAAGATTCAAGAGTATGAAATAATGCAAGAACACATGACAAATATATATATATAAATATATATATATAGAAAATAATTTACTTAATTATAGCTATAGCAAGGAGAAGCTTTTGGTCATTATTATGGAAATTCGGCTAGAGAAAAGCACGCATGGCAAACGATCTCTTGTAATCCAAGTCAGCTTGGCTAGACAACCCGTATTCAGCCAAAAGCTTGTCAAGCTTCCATACTTGCATGTCAACCACTCCAATCAAACTTTGAAATCTATTAACTTACAATCTATAAAGTTAAAACAGCTCACCATAACACAATCTCCATAATTAATACATTAGTTCCATTAAAAACAATTAATTAGATCATTGAAAAAGTAACTTTTTTAATAAATTTTAAAAAATAATTTTAATTTTAAATATATACAAAAAATAATAAAGAAGTGAGAGAAGACAAAGTCAAGAATCCTCAAATCCTTAGCATAATAAGTTTAAATTTTCTTCCCTTTCCCCATCGCACCTATCCCCCATCGCTACCACAAATCAAATTGTTCATGCTCAGAGGCAAAAACGAAGATGAATAAGCAACTCCGATTGACATTGTCATTGGTGGTTGTTAGACCTCTTCATATTGTCTTTATTCCCCATTAAAACCCAATTGAATTCTAAAATTTTCAAAGGATTATCTTTTTTCCCTCTTTTGGAAGCAAATTTTGGGTTTAGCTGTTCAAGCTTCATATTCACAAATCCCTTTTATTACGAAAAATGATTTCATCTTTTCATACCAAATTTGATATCATGATCATTTGATTCACCATTATGTTTGTGAAACAAGGTTGGTTTATCTTAAATATTTCATTACTAGAATCGACAAGCTTAAAGGATCGGTCGAAACATTCTAATGCCTCCTCGGTAGCCTCTATATATGGGGCATTTATAGGTTGGGTTACCAACATATCCTTTTCTCTAGACACAATGATCAGTTGGCCCATCATGTTGAATTTGACTTTTTGGTGTAAGGTAAATAGGACAGCACTTGCCATATAGATCCATGATCTTCCCAACAAGCAATTATAGGATGAGAAGATATCTATCACTTGAAATTTAATATTGAAAGTACATGGCCCAATCTGTAAGAGCATATCAATATCTCCCAAGACATTATGCTTGGTGCCATCAAAAACGTGTATAACCATATGGCTACTCTTCATTTGTGACAAGTCAATTGGTAACCTTGTCAAAGTTGACATAGGCATGACATTAATAGTAAAATCATTGTCAAAGAAGACTTTGGTTATGATATGGCTCTTGCACTTGACAGTGATATGCAAAGCCTTAATACTTTCTCTTCCTTTTAAAAGAATTTCATCATCACTAAAAGCTATATAGTGTGGCACCACCAAATTTTTAGTTAAATGATTCACATATCTTACCGACACATTATGGGTCATATATGCTTGGTTTAATGCTAGGGTGATAATTTTTTATTTGAAAAATGTTAATTATTTGATTTTTTAAAAGGTAGGTGTATGTATCTATTTCATTTAAAATTTCAATTGATTTTTTAATTAATAATTTATTTACAAAATATCTTTATCATCTCAACTTTCCTTAGAAGTCATAATTGACAAAATTTTAAAGAATTATTATGATATTTTCTTTATTATTAGTTGATGTTAAATTTTAATTAAAAATGAACACTTATAAAATAATTATATATTAAAAATTATATGTCATGATATGAAAAAAAAAAAAGCTTTATGAATTGGACTTGAATTTTCATTTAGTAAATTTATTTCATTAAAAAATACATTTGGGTTAGCGTTAAATATAAAGAATATTAATTAAAATACGCTAAAGAAAATAAATTATTGAAAACTATATCTCATACTCTCACTATTAGAATTTTTTAAAATAACTATATATTATTACCATTATTAGTTTGAGTTTTTGTTATTAATTTAAATTAAAATAAAATAATTAAATCAATTGGATAAAAAGTATTTCAAGTAACAGCAAAATGTAGCGCATTGGCCCATGTTAGTTGGACGAAAAGCAAGTGCGTTTTGAGCCTTAATAGATCAACCAATTTATTTATTTATTTTTTTATTTATGCAATGAAGCGCATCGTTTTTTGTGCTTATATAAATTCATTAAAATCCCAACATTTATATTAAACTATTTCATTGATGTCCATACTCATATTTAATAAACATTTTAAATTTATTTTTATTCTCATTTTTATAAATTTAATGGGTACGGATATTTTTCTTATCTATTGCTTTGTTTAAAAATAAAAACTAAAATTTTTATTTTTATTTAAAAAAAAAAGGAAAGTCAAAAGGATCACAGCCTGTGAAAACTGATCTCTTTTCGCTTCTCTCTCTACTATATTTTGAACGTGATGCTCATCAGAGCTCCTCTTTCTGCCTGTGCCTTTGGGTCCATATCAACATTTCTAGGGAAAAGAATTGCTTTCAAAAGATTGATCAATTGCAGCAGGGACTGGACTGACTTTTTCAAAATTTTCAGTGTTAGATCTCTTTAATTTGCATTGTTATAATCTGATTTTACATGCAATGATTTTGATCATGATTTTATTTATATTTTTTTTCTTCAAATTATCTATTTTGTTTGTCGCTATAGTTCATTGAAGTCAACAGATTAAGGCATTTTGAACCGATTTTGTTGTAATATTTCAACATTTCTTGATGCATGTAGCATTTTATAAGATCAATCGACGAAGTTTTAGTCATTTTGAAGATGCGATGAATGTGAAGTTACAAATTTGGAATTTTTTTTTGAATTCTTTTATTCAGATTGTTTTTATCTGATCAAATATAGCAATTAGCATTAACAAGCGACCATATTCTAATATCGTAGATGAAGGGTGCGGGCTGGAATTAGATAAAAGACACCGAAAACCTTACAACCTCCTCTTTTCTTTCTCTGCTAAAACCTCTCTTTTCAACTTTACAATACAAAAGCCATAAATTTTAAAATTAAAAAAAAAAAAAGGTTCTCCTTTTTCTTTTTCCTTTCTTACAGACTATTTTTGTCCCTGCAATTTTGATTTTATGGCAAAAGGGTAGCTGGGAAATTGTTTAGATACTTCATGCGCCAAAGGGTCATTTCAACTTCCATCGGAGCTTCTAGAAATTGCTCTTCTACTGTTGCTTCTGCTCCTAAAATCCTTCATTCTTCCAAAACAGTAAGTTTTCTTTTCCTACCTCATTGTTTTAAAAGTTTTATATATATCTTTTTCTATAGTAAAAGAGAGATGTTTGAAGCTTTTATACGCCAAAGATTTTTTTTTTTTTTTTTTTTTGCTTTTCCATGTATATCTTTTCACCATCGATTCAAATTTAGGTAAAAAAGTTTGGGTAACCTAAGTGTAAATGTCTTAATAGTGAGATGGGTATTTTGAAAGTTGCGATTGGGAAGATTAAAATGGGTTCTTTTGCTTGACCAACTTAAAAGAAAAGCGTTTTAGAAAATCGTAAATTGTTTGTATCTTACTTTTGAAATAGAATCCTTAATAAGCTGGATTTTCTGGTTTATGGGATGGTTTAAAACATTGAATTCAATTTAAAAAAAAAAAAAAAAAACCTTTCCAGTAAGAGGTGTTAACTTTTATTCATGTTCATTGGTTGTATGTCTGAATTTTATGTTTTAAGACATTACTTTCTGATTCCATGGTCTTTGGTTATTTTTTCAATTGTAGGGAAGGTCATTGACCGGAGCCACCATAGGCTTAATTATAGCAGGAGGAGCTTATGTTAGTACTATTGATGAAGCAATTTTCGGGTACTTATTTTGGATCTCCTGATGATATCTTCCTTTGTAACTTAAAATTTTCTTTCATATGTTGTTTTGTTTTGCAAATGATAAAGGTTTTTTCCCCTTTTTTTTGGATTGAAAGGAATATCTGCAATTCCTTTTGATCTTTTTTTTTTGTTTGGTTTCAAAAATTGTGCTAATGGTTCCACTAACTTTAATCTAAAATTATTTTGGAAAATGAACAAGTACCTTCATTTAAAAACATGCCTTTGCAAGTTATTATATACTAAAACGGCTATAAAGATTAGGGACATTTCATTTTTTTGTATCATAGCAAACAGGTCGGTGTAGATTTTGTTAAATTTTTATGTAGTTCTTAGTTGTTGACAATGGTAGCATCAACAGCTGGGGCCACGAGTTGGTACAAAAGGGAGAGTCAAAGCAGTTCCATCTGGGGATTGCTTGGTGGTAATGGCCATGTCCAGTAACAAGGTTGGACTTCCACCTGAGAAAACCATTACTTTGGCATCTCTCATTGCTCTTTGACTGGTAAAGCTCATTTGAATATACTTTTGCATTTGATTAGATCCCTGTTAAACTTAGTGGTATTCATGTTTGCTTGACATTTTCTTGCTGATTAATTTAGTTTTGTTTAGTTGTATTACTGGTTTAGTTCTACAAGAAAATAGTCACGTTTTTTAGTTGTGTGCACCTTTGGTTTCAAAAGTAATTTCTTTTCTTTTCATTACTCTTTACAAAATTACTTGCATCCTTTTTTTTTCTTATTGTTTTCTAATCTCTCTTTCTTAATTGTCTCGATTGTATCGCACCAAAGCTAGCTGTGGGCTCTATAAGCCCCCGGCTCCACCATTGTTTGCAATTCAGCACTAGCAGGAATAGGAAAAGCTTGGGCCTTCTGATAGCAAGAGTTTGATTTATGGTAATTGGTGGTTTCAAGCCTTTCTTATAATTTCACTTAAGCTTTGGGTCTTGATAGACCTTAAACTCTTCTGTGCCATCTTCTCTTGTGATTCTGTAGAATTTGGTATTAAATATTTACTCATCACTACTAAACCTGATGTAATACAATTGTGTGGGTGATGGATACATGGCTTGCTTATGCACTTGTGAAAAACAACCCTGAGGATGCTACTAAGGTGAAATTATGTATTAATAATTTTTGGAGTTCATCTTTCTTTGTTTAATTGGCTCTTTTGCAATTATAATCTAGCATGTCAATGGATAGCAAATCTAGGATTTTTGGTGTTGGCTTGTCTATACACAATGGGGTGACAATATAATTAGGTTCTTTTGTGAAGATCAAAATATAAAAAAGTTATAACATCAAGATTGTGTTGTGCAATTTCATTCAAGATGTTCTTTTTATCTCTTGCATCATAAAAGTTTTAATATGTTAATCATCATTTTTAGTATATTTTGTCACAAATTTTAATAGGAAGTAGGAACTATTTAATGGTGAATTTTGTTAAATACGTGAATTAGTTCCTTTTAGGTTCATTACTTCTCTTTAATATAATGCTCACACTTGAACAATATATAATTGTTTCAAGGGATATGGTACAATTTATTTAGATTGTGGTCATCATTATAACATCTTTCTGTTCCATTTTTTATGATGCTACCCTATTCACCTTTTGTCTCCTTTAAACTATTTTTGGTTAATCTTCAAGCAAGCAACTATTAGGTTACATGTTCTTTCTCTACATTAGTACCAAGGGTCCTATTTGGATATTTATTATCAACACCTTTTGTTGTCCTTGATGATTAGTTTGTGTTCTGGACATCTTTGTCAGTTTGATTCTATTTATTAATGTTCTCTCAACCTTGATTAAGGTACCAAAAAGGAACCCATATTACAGTACAAATTTTGGAGAAATTGCCATATATCGTGCGAACGGTCTCATCCTTCAAAAGGTGATTATGTTATTCTTTGATTAAATTCAAGTGACTGAATTTGTCTCATTCTAAAAAATATTTTTTCATTCTCTCGTTTTATCCATCATTTTATTGTTGAATACTTTGTTTCCAACTTTTATCTGTTTTTGCTAGGCTGGTGTCCAAGTGAAGGATCCAATACAATAGGTTTACAATGGACAAGAGGTGGAAGTGTGGTTGCGTGTTACATGGAAGCCTAAATGGGGGTTTAACTTTTTTTGAGATAAAAAGCAAAGTTAGTGGAAGTTGCTCCATCTCTCAAACGTCAACCATGGCCCTTAAGGGCCGCGATATCTTTCTTGAAGATCTATATTTGGATGGAGCTCTTATCATCAACTCTATTAATGGTGTAGAGGTATGCCATGATAAATTGATGGTAGATGCATGCCTTTATTTAATCTATTCTTCCTTTTATTTTTATTCTTTTTCCTTGCACTCATTTGCAACTGTAGACATCCAATTCTGTCTGAAAATATTTTTTCGGAACTAGGCTTCAATCGTAATTGAGAGATTTTTGGAATTTAATTTCAGAATCAATTGGCATTAAAAATGATGTGGAGAAATTGTCGGGATTTAATTCCACAATCAATTCATATTAAATTGATAGGGTGAGATTTTAGGATTTGATTTCAGAATCAATTCTCATTAAAACGAAAATCAAATAAAATCATAGATTTAAGGGGAATTGATTGGGCATGAATTCCTATATAAATCTGTGATCAAAACAAATAGTTGGAAAGAAAAAACGATGATGCAAAAACTCTTAAGAGAAAGAGAAAAAATTTGTTTAGCAACCAAGAGGTTTTAGGTTATGGGTTTGATTTGTTTAGATTTTCTAGAATTGAGATTTGGTGTTTTTTAGTTTGAATTTCTGTAGGGTTCTGTATTCTAGGGATTCTTGGGTTTATTTTTTAGATAATTTATTAGGTTTTTGAAAATTCTCTTTCAGCTTTTGAGATTTATTCATCAATTTCTGAAAATCAATTAGAGAGAAGGTAGAAGAATAACTATTTTAGAAAGAAAGGCATACTCAAACATTTCTAAAGAAAAGTCTAAAATTTGAGGCATCTAAATCTGTGTGTTTTACCATGAGCCGATCACATGTATTCTCTTCCTATTTTTCACTCCATTTTCTATTTTGACTTTATTTTTCTTATTTTATTTATGTTATTTTGTTTATTTTTATTTACTCTTATTATTTCTTATTCTAAATTGAAAAAAAATACATTACTTAATATTGTGATTTTTTTTCTTTGTGAGTTTCATTTTAATTATTTACAAAAAAAATAAAAAAAATCTTTTTAAATAAATTTATGAATTCTACAAAACAATTGGAGAATTGTCATGGATTTAAATTGTATGAAATCCATCAAACTATTGAAAAATTTCATAAATCATTTTTTTAAGATAAAAGAAAAATAAAATAAAAAATAATTTTATCTTTTAAACTATTGAAGGATTGTTTCTTAAATTAAGTCCCACCAAACTATTGTGAGGCTTAATGAAATTTTTTAAATTTTTAAAATATTTGTGTAATAAAATTCACCAAAATATTAAGAAATCTACTTCAAAGTAAGTTCTATCAAATTATTGAGAGATTTTATTAATTTTTTTAAAATAAAATAAATTAATAAATTCAACGACAGAGTCTCTTCAGAATGGAACACTAGTCTCTATGAATACTCCTGAGGTGAGAGAATTATCTTAAATTGTTATCAAACTATTGAGATAATTTTAAGACTAATTTTTAATATTAAATAATTTGATAAATAACAAATATTTTCAAGGCTTGGGTAATCTGAAATCAAATTAGTGCCATATTTCTGATGGACATTATAGGGGTACTATAACCTTTCTCACGTGTAATTGTACTCGAATCTAAACTCTAGTTTTGTAGATTAAATTCAATCAGGTGATCAATCACACTTAAACAAAAAAGATTAGTGACCACTCCTCTAATCCATATCTAGCGGTAGGTTCATGGATCTATATGTTATGATAGTTTGACGACTTCGCTAGGGATATCGAGAGTCAGGTCAGTAAATGATTTCTTATTATCCAAACCTTGCTTAATAAAATTGAGATTTTTTTTTTGTCTTTCCTATTTCTTTCTTTTCATTTTCTATATTTGATTAATTGTTTATTTATTTTCACTTTTTCTTATTGTTTATATTTGTTTAATTACTTGTTTATTGTATATGTATCTATTATTTATTTGCATATGCATAACATAAGTCCTCCACCCAGGCTCTACCTTTAGGAGGGAGTGAAGTACCTATGCCCTCGTGAGATTTCATGTGTCCACATGAACTTGCAAAACACTCTCACTCAAATTGAACTCTTTTTGCTTGTAACCTATGATGGGCGAGGATCAGGGTGTCTTACTAGTCTGTGATAGACGATTAATGAATAATTTGAAAACCTTTTAGAGGTTGTCCAAACCACATATATTTAACTTTAAGAGCCTAACCATAGATAGAGCCATGTTCTTTCACCCTTTGTAGTTAACCCAAATCTAAGGTCATATTGTTATTTTACTTGGTTTGTAGTGTTTATTCATTATTTTGAGGTGACTAATTGATTTTTTTATCTTCTTTTATTTCTTTTCTCTTTATGCATATTCATAAAAATACATGCAGATTATGTATTATGCTTTCTAATCTTTTTTTTATCATTTATACATGCATTCATTATCATGAATCCATAAACGTCATCCTAAATTTGCACCATAATTGTAGGAAATCAAGGTTCAAGGATAGTTCAACACCAGTACTATACTTGAGCTAAAGCTAAGAAAATGGAGCAAGACAATATAGGCCAGCTTGAAAGAATAGAAAATGGTCAGGAGATATTTGAAGGAAAATTGAGCAGAATCCTAAAAGCTCTAGAAAAAAGAAATAGAGGAAAGGTAACAGAAGAAGACATCTCACATGAAGATGCTGAGCCACTATATCTTTCAGGTTTCACTCCACGTCAGACTCAAGTCACTCTAAGCTTTATCAATAACAGATCATGTTCTCTAATTTCAATCAAGGGAATGTTCAGAGTTATACCAATCATGTCTTCACTGAAAAGGTAGAGCCAATCCAAATTCTCAAAATGGATAAGACTAAGAAGAAAGAAAAGCTACAGATAGTTGTACTTTTAAAAAACTCTAAGACGGATCAAGCTAGGAGCATGATTAAGGAAAGACTGCGGGCTGTAGAAGGCATTGAGTTCTATGGATCCATGGATGCTGTCAACTTTTGCATAGTTCCAAATGTTATGATTCCTCTGAAATTCAAGGGACCAAAATTTAAAAAGTATCCCATTACGTATATCATAATGTATTGTTGTAAGATAGCAACACATGCCAACAATGAAAAATTATTAATACATGTATTTCAGGATGGCTTAATCGGATATGCTATAAGGTGGTATGTTCAGTTGGATAGGACTCGCATAAGTCATGAAAAGATTTGACTTGATACTTCATCAATCAATACTGCCACATCATGACATAGCTCTTGATCGCTTTTCATTACAAGGTATGGAGAAAAAAAATCTAAATCTTTCAAAGAATATGCTTAAAGGTGGCGCGATTTTGCCATTCAGGTACAGTCTCTTCTAATAGAGAAAAAAATAACAGTGCTATTTATAAGTACTTTAAAGTTACCCTACTATAAGAAGATGATAGGGAAAGTGACTAAGAATTTTATCGACATGATTTTAAAGGAGATCATTGAAAATGTAATAAAAAATGGCAAATTGGAAGAAGGGAAGTTTTTTACTAAAAAGATGCCAAAACTATTAGTTTTGACAAGCAATAATCTAAAAACTACCTTCAGTCAATCTATCCCACATATCATTCTTCTACAAGTCATGTTTTTACTGTATTCCACTAGTCAACTCCATGACCCTTTTATCCATCCCCTTTTAGACCCTCCCGTTCGTCCGATTACTTTAACAAGTGGTGCACAAGAATCATAAAATAGGGAAAAGCCTACATTTGACCCTATTTTCATGAGCTATATTGAACTATACCAAGAGCTTTATAAGAATCATTTGATTGCTCATGTTCCAGCAAAACAACCTAAACCTTTCTATCCCAAATGGTATAATGTTAATACCACATGTGATCATCATAATGGAAATATGAGTCATTTCATAGAAACTTATCATGTTTTCAAACATAAAGTGCAAAGTTTGATTCAAGCAGGCTCGATAAGCTTTAATGAATTAGGAGAGTTGAATATCCATGAAGACTTTTTGCCTAATCATTTGGGGGTATAATTTTGGAAAGGCAGATTGAAACTGATTATCCTCTTAAGATTTCTTGAAAATATGTGTCTTTTTTATGTGCTTGGATTTCATTTTATTTTTCATCATTTTAATAAAAGTGACAGATTTGATGCATTTTTATAACATTTTCTTTTTTGTGTCAATCACCATTATTAATTTTTATCTCTTCATGCATTTTTTCCATATCTATTCTTTAATTTCAAATAATGAATGTTCAAACAGCCGTAATGATAATTTAGGATTTGATTTTAAAAACATCATTCGTGATGATTGGATTGATATATAAAGATTATTGATTCATTGGGACTGTTGAATAAAAGGATAAATTTGAAAAAAATTTTTAAAAGTGATGCAATACATGATCCTTGTAGTTATTCACAAGTCTGCTTTTAGTTAATGAATGTTCTTTATTGAGAGAGTCATCTTTGAAATGAGAAATGGTCATCTTTCTTCTATCATTCTCAAAAAAAAAAAAAAAAATCATCTCTTGCAATCCTGTTTGAGCCTTTTGAAATCTTTTTTTTTAAAAAACTTTAACCAACGATTACCCTCACACTAGAGGCAAAGTTTGAGAAATTTATTCATCTTTAGTGGCAAAGCCCTCTTGTGATCAAGTTTTCCTGTTAAATGAAAAAATTAAAAAAAAAATTGATGGAGTAAAATGTCAATGTGCTCCACTCAGAAAAAAAAAAGAAGCAAAAGAGAAAAAAAAGAAAAAAAAAATTCATGACGCAAAATGTTAAAGTGCCTTACATGAAAAAATGATAATTGGTTTGATTACCCTTCAAATATAATTTGGGCCTATTTTATCCAGTTCTTTGACACCTTTTACTCTAATTTACATTACGTCCCTTAAAAGTTCATTTTGATCAAATGTGAATACTTAATTTGAAGAATCATGAATTGTATTAGGGTAAACTTGCCATTGAATTGTGTGAAGTTTTGATCAAAGTGTCAACAAAGGAGAAAAAGAAAGAGAAATGAGAAAAAAGGTATGAAAAAAAAAGAAAAAACAAAAAAAAACAAAAAGCAAAAAACAAAAAAAACAAAAAAAAATAAATAAAAAAAAATAAAAAAACAAAAAAACAAAACAAAACAAAAAAAAAACAAAACAAAAACAAAAACAAAACAAAGACAAAACAAAATAAAAACAAAAAAAAAAAAGGCGAAAAGGAAAACTTAAAACTGAAAACCCGAAAGGACGATTTAAAATAAAAACTTAAAAAAAAAAACTTCATGTGAAGGTCCCTGAAATGAGGATGATGATTAGCTCAAAGATTAAAGATATTGATGGAATACGTTTTTTAAATATGATCATGAATTTGAGTTCAAAATTGTTTGAGCAATCATTATTTTTGATATTAATGTCCTATTTGAATAAATTACAACATTTTGTTTTTGTTCACCTTTGAATTGTTTTTGACTCTATCTTTTGTTCTTTCAATAATAAAGATCCATTTTTCTTACATTTCACCAAATGAACATTTCTTGGATGAATCAAGAAATGTATCATGTTTATAACTTATTTGAATGATGTCAAATAAATGAATGACAAGTTTCATAAAGAGTTTTTCATTCTTTGAAATTCAAGATGAGATAAATGAAAATGAGCATGAGAAAATGATTTACAAAAGGGCAAACAAGATGACTCGATGATGAATTTAGTGATGGATTGGTTGACATAACTTGTGAGTTATGACCAGATAAAAAGAATGACATAGATCGGTTGAGAAAATTTGCTCTAAAACTATTAATACTAAGAAACTAAGAAGGATTGGTGGCATCTTGATAACCTTGTCACCACAATGGCAATTTCATGACATCAACACTACATACATTATATTTGCATTCCAAGTAGGATATGTATTATTGCAATATCATCATCATTCATTCGATCTCGGCTCAATTCAGATCATTTTTTGACTCGTGATTTTATCTCAGTCATTCATTTTCAATCTCAACCTGATCCTGATCACTTCAATTCTTGACTCGTAATTCAATCTCGATCATTCATTTTGATCTCGGATCAGTCCAAATCATTTTTTAACCTTTGCAAAACTTAAGATTTTGCTAATCTGAAAGTCCTTGCGAACCTTGCACCTATGCAAAACGTGGGATCTTGCAAACCTTACACCTTTGCGAAACTTAAAATCTTGCGAGTCTTTCTTTCTTATAAATTTAAAAGTCTTTGAGAACCTTGCATTTTTACAAATCTAGAATATTTGCGAAACTTAGAATCCTACAAATTTTTCTTTCTTGCGAATCTAAAAATCTTTGCAAACTTAAAGTCTTTGCAAATCTAGAACCTTTGCTAAACTTGAAATCTTGTAAATCTTTCTTGTGAGTCTAAAAATCTTTGTGAACCTTAAATCTTTACGAATCTAGAATCTTTGTAAAATTTAGAATCTTGCAAATCTGAAAGTTTTTGCAAACCTGTAATTTTTGTGAATCTAAAACCTTTGCGAATCTTAAAATATTGTGAATCTTCAATTCTTACAAATCTGAAAACTTTTGCAAATCTTGAATCTTTGCAATTTTGTTAAACTTGGAATATTTTTTAACTTCTGGAATATCACAAATTTTTGAATGTCCAAATTGTGAATCTTATAACTTAGAGTGAAATTTTGAACATCATTTTTTGACCTATGGCATCATCCTGGTCATTCATCCTAGACCTCGACTTGGTCTTAGTGACTTTCAGACTCACGGTATCCTCTTAGTCATCTGATCTCGATTCAGGTCAGATCATTTTTCTACCCACAATATCATTTCAGTTATTTATCTTCGACCTCACTCGATCTTGGTTGCTTTCAGACTCGTGGCATCATCCTAGTCATCCGATCTCAGCTTAGGTCAGATCATTTTTTGACCCACGGTATCATCTCAGTCAATCATCTTTGACCTTGACTCGATCTTGATCATTTTCAGACTCGCAGCATTGTCTTAGTTATCTGATCTTGGTTCAGGTCAGATCATTTTTTGACTCGTGGCATCATCCTGGTCATTCATCTTTGACCTCGACTCAACCTTGGTCACTTTCAGACTCTTGGCAACATCCCAATCATTCGATCTCAACTTAGGTCAAATCATTTTTTGACCATGGTATCATCTCGATCATTCATCTTTGACCTCGACTTGGTCTTGGTCACTTTCAGACGTACGATATCGTCTTGGTCATTCATCTCTGAACTTGACTCGATCTTGGTCGCTTTTAGACTCGCGATTTCGTTCCAATCATCTTATCTTGGCTTAGTCCAGATCATTTTATTTTTTTGGCTCGCGGTTCAATCTCGGTCACTTGTTTTTATCTCAGTTTAGTTCAGATCATTTTATTTCTTGTTTTGCAGTTTAGTCTCGATCATTTTGGCACATTCTGATCACTTTTTAAATCTCAACTTTCAAACTTGAACAAAATGAATGTGTTTTATCTTTATGCAATTCCTGTTTTACAGAAAATACACAAAAATGGGCAGTTGTAGACACTCCATTTTGTCCGAGAATATTTTTTTTGGAATTAGGCTTCAACCGTAATTGAGAGATTTAATTCAAAATCAATTGGCATTAAAAATGATGTGGAGAGATTGTCGGGATTTAATTCCACAATTAATTCACATTAAATTGATAGGGAGAGATTTTGGGATTTGATTTCAAAATCAATTATCATTAAAACGAAAATAAAATAAAATCATAGATTTAAGGGAAATTGATTGGGCATGAATTCTTACATAAATCTGTGATCAAAACAAATAGATAGAAAGAAAAAGGATGACTGGGTTTGATTTGTTTAGATTTTCTATAATTGGGATTTAGTATTTTTTTAGTTTGAATTTCTGTAGGGCTCTGCATTCTAAGGATTCCTGGGTTTACCTTTCTAGACAATTTGTTGGGTTTTTGGAAATTCTGTCAACTTTTGAGATTTATTCGTCAATTCTTAGAAATCAATTAGAGAGAAGACAAAAAAATAGCCATTTTAGAATGAGAGGCATACTCAAACACTTCTAAAGAAAAGCCTGAAATTTGAGGCATTTGAATCTGTGTTTTACCATGACACGATCGTAGGTATTCTCTTCTTATTTTCCATTCCATTTTCTGCTTTGACTTTATTTTTCTTATTTTATTTATGTTATTTTGTTTATTTTTATTTACTTTTATTATTTCTTATTCTAAATTGAAAAAAATACACTACTTATTATTGTGATTTTTTTCTTTGTGAGCTTTATTTTACTTATTTACAAAAAAATTAAAAAAAATCTTTTTAAATAAATTCATAAATTCTACCAAACTATTGAAAAATTTTCATGGATTTAAATTTTATGAAATCCACCAAACTATTGAAAAATTTCATAAATCAATTTTTTAAGATAAAAGAAAAATAAAATAAAAAAATAATTTTATCCTCCAAACTATTAGAGGATTATTTCTTAAATTAAGTCCTACCAAACTATTGGGAGGTTAAATGAAATTTTTAAAATATTTTTGTAATAAAATTTCATCAAAATATTATGAGATATGTTTCAAAGTAGGTATTACCAAACTATTGAGAGATTTTACTAATTTTTTTTAAAAATAAAATAAATTAATAAATTTGACGGTGAAATCTATTTAGAATAGGACACTAGTTTCTATGAACATTCTTAAGGTGAGAGAATTATTTTAAATTACTATCAAACTATTGGGACAATTTTAAGACTAATTAATAATTATTAATTTATAATTAAATTATTAATTAAATATTACCTTTAATTATTACTTAGTTTCTAACAAAACTATTTATATTATTAATTATTAATAATTAAATGTTTATTAATAACATTTTTATTAATGTTAGATTAGTTTAAATAATAGGTATTTAATAATATAAATACTATTAATAAAGAATGCTTATATATTTATAATTTAAATATAAAAGAGGTACTAATTTAATTTAACAAAGGATTAGATTAAATCTTTTAATCATAACAACTAAAATAGCAATTAAATAAATTGATTATTAAAATTAGTAAAAAGTTTAATAGTATTTATATATAATATTAAATAATTATCCAAAATAATTAATTAAATTCAATTAATTTTAATTATATAAATAAATTAGATTATTAATTTTAATTATATAAATAATTTTAATTATTTTAAATAGATTTAAAATAATTTAAAGAATTATATATAATAAAATTAAATATACTCTAACTGTAAGGTTTGTACTGTTTACTAACCAATTCAAATAGTTAATTTAAATAGATTAACTGCATAGATTATATCAAATAGAATATTTTAATAATTAGTTATAACTAAATATAATATAAGAGATTTATTAATTCTATATTTCATATAAATTTATTAATTATTATATATAATAATAATTTATACATAATAGATTACTAAAAAATAAACTAAGTCAGTAAACTGATTTATTTTTTAAATCTCTTAATTTTCAAAATATTAAGAAAAGTAGTATTATTTTATTTTGGATAAACTTTTGTGAACTAAAACAATTGTTTTATGACAAAACAAAAATTCACAGCGATTTTAAATAGATAATTGTTCAAACAATCATAATTATTTGAACTTGTTTAGTAAACAAATTTAGTTTTTCAAATATCTTGCTTATTAATCTTTCAAAAGTTAATAAATCAGTATTATTTTCTTTCGAATAAGCTTGGATGAATTGAAACAATTATTCTATGATTAAACAAAAAATCAGAAGAATTTGAAATAGATAACAAAATATTAAGAAAAGTAGTATTATTTTATTTTGGATAAACTTTTGTGAACTAAAACAATTGTTTTATGACAAAACAAAAATTCACAACGATTTTAAATAGATAATTGTTCAAACAATCATAATTATTTGAACTTGTTTAGTAAACAAATTTAGTTTTTCAAATATCTTGCTTATTAATCTTTCAAAAGTTAATAAATCAGTATTATTTTCTTTCGAATAAGCTTGGATGAATTGAAACAATTATTCTATGATTAAACAAAAAATCAGAAGAATTTGAAATAGATAATTATTCTAATAATCTTAACTATTTGAATTGATCAGCAAACATATTTTTTTTAAATCTCTTATTTATTAATTTTTAAAATATTATTAAATTAATATTATTTTTATCTGAATCAGCTTATATGATAAAAAACAATTATTTTATGTAACGATTTGAAATTAATATTTATTCAAATAGTCATAACTATTAGAATTGCTTTGAAAAACAACTTTTGTTTTTAAATCTCTTGCTTAATAGTTTTTAAAATATTAATAAAGTAGTATTATTTTATTTCAAATAAGTTTTTATTAATTGAAACAATTGTTTTATGACAAAACAAAATGTCAAAATAATATTATAATTAAATGGATAATTTTTTAAATACTCATATCTATTTGAAATTATTCAGTAAATAGATTTATTTTTTTAAATCTCTTGCTTTAATTTTTTGAATGTTAATAAATTAATATTATTTTATTTCAAATAATCTTGTATGAACTGAAATAATTGTTTTATGACTAAACAAAAAGATAGAATGATTGAAAATAGATAATTATTCTTATAGTCTTAACTATTTGAACTAGTTCGACTAACATATTTATTTTTTAAATCTCTTATTAATTTTTGAAATATTATTAAATTAATATCATTTTAATCCAAATAAGCTTGTATGAAAGGAAATAATTGTTATATGACAAAATAAAGATCATTATGATTTGAGATAGATAATTGTTCAAATAGTCATAACTTATATTAATATAATTATTAAAATATATTTATCATACTAATAATATTATATTTAACTATAATACTATAAATTATTAAGATTTTAATAATGATTATTAGTATTATATTTAATTATAATACTATTTTCAATTTTTATATATTATAATTATATATTAAATATTAAAAATATATATTATAATTATAATACTATTTTTAATTTTTATATATTTTAATTATATATTAAATAAATTAGTTTAAATATTAATATATATCATATTAATAAATATTACTACAAGCTATTATAACATTAAATTTTTATATTAATACATATATTAAGGATAAATTAGTTTTATTTAATCATAATTAATTATATAAACTATATTTAATTATTATCATTTAAATAATTAAATGGTATTATTATATTATTATTAAACTACTAATTAATAATAATATTAATTATTATATTAATATTTAATAATATAATATTGATTAATATTTAAAAATATATTAATTATAATCATAATAATCCAAATATTATAATTTTCCAACAATTATAATTAATAAATAAAATAAAATAGTACTACTTTATTAATAATAATATTATTAATTAAATTATAAATGATATTTAATTATTAAATAATCTTAATAATATATAAGATTGTTCTTTAAATTCAATAATATTATAATATTTAAAGTTAACTTATTAATAAAAATAATAATAAAATAGTTTAAATTAATAAAATAATTAAAATAATTACTAATTATTAATTATTAATAAAAATAAACAATAGTATACAATTCAGAAACAATTGTTATAAATAATATAACATACAAATATTATTTAATTTATATTATTAACTCAATTTATTAAATATTGTTATTATAATTCATTGTTATTAATTAATATTAGTTAATAAATGTCTAATAAACTACTTATTAAACTTTACTATTTAGTTAAGATATAAAAATTAATATCTCTTATTAATTTATTTGAATAATGATTGTTATTTATTTAAGCAATTATGTTTTATAGTTGTCCTAATTATAATTCAGTATAATTTTATTTGTTATATAACTAATAAATAAAAATTCTTAATAGTTTAATAAGAGATAATAAGTAATACTTAAATATACAATTTGTTTAATTATCGATTATAATATCCAAATATTACTATTTAAAACATTTATTTAAAATAGATAACCATTAATATTAAATTTATAAAATATAAAATATAAAATTATATTTTAATATAATTATAATCTTATTCGATTATTAATTTATTTTGGATGATTTAATATTCTTACTATTTAAAAATTAAATACAAAATTTAAATTATATTATATATAATATTAATAATTATTGTATAATATATATTATTATATTTAAAAATAATATAGTTATCTATTTTTATCTCATATGTTCAAGAATTAAATAAATTATTATTAAAAATTAATGAGATTTATGTTAACATTGCTATTTTTTGTGAAGGGGGGTGTAGAACACCTAACCATTTGATTTGAGCAATGCCATTGCTAGTTAAATCCTTGAAAATTGTATAAAATGACCTTTGTATATGCGGAAAGCTTTTATCCAAGCTTCGTGTTCTTTGGCATTTAGATGTTCTGATTGAATGAGTTGTTGAAATATAATTCTTGCATATAGGGATTTTACATGCTCATTAACTAAATCACTAAATTCAAATATATCTATCTATATATATATATATATTATATATGTATATTATATATATTATTTATAAAATAATTATAAATATAACAATATATATTAGTTATTATCTAATAACTAATATTGTTATATTTTAAATTATATTAAAATAAAGATTTATTTTTTAAATTTCTTACTTATTAATTATTTTTATAATAATAATAATAATTTATTAGTTAATTAATCGTTAATTAATTTATATAATAATACTACTAACTATAAATAATCATAATTATAATTATAGATATAATTAATTAATATATAATAAATATAATAGTATTTATATTAAAATAAAATGAATTCATATTATTAATCTTTTAGTATTTTATTAAATAAATTATAAAATTATATTATTATCTAATAGTATAAGTTATAATATAATTATTAAGTTTATTAAGGTTATTAATAATTATTTATGAAGTATATTTAATAATTTATTAAATTGTAATATTAAATTCAATTAATAATATTAAATATTACTATAGTTACTATTATAATAATATTTATTTATATTGAAATAATAATTATATTATATTTATTTATTTATAGTTATATTAGTTATTAATTAATATAGTATTAATTTATTTAATTTAATATTACTTAATTAATATTAATATAATTTTCTATTATATTCTAATTAAAATTTAATATTATTATAATTAAGATAATTATAATAATTTAATATATATCTTTATTATAAATTTATTATTTATATTTTATTAAATAATATTAATTTATTATAAAAATAATTTATTTTATTAATTATAATAATAAATAATAATAATTTAATATTTAGAATAATTATTATTCTTATTTAATTTATATTTTTATAATATATAATTAAATAATATTATAATTAATTATAAATTTGTTGAAATATGATTATATTTTAATATTAGTTAAATTATAATTTATAACAATTATAAAATTTACTTAATATAAATAAAATTCATTATTGTTATACTAATATAAACTAATTATTTATAATATAAATAAATTTATTATATAATAACATAATTTATTGTTATGTTATATTATAATTATAACATAATTAAATAACTATTTTAGTTGTATAATTTAAAATAATACTAATTTAAAAATAATATTAAATTATAATATTATTTTATTATAAAATAATAAATTATTTAATTTTATATTTTAGTATTAATTATATTTAATATATAGTTAATATATATAAATAAAAAAATTTATTTATTTTAATATTAAGGTATATTATTATATTTATAACAATTATATTAGTATCATAAATATTAACCTTTTAATATTAAGGTATAATTATAATCTATATATAAATAGTAAATTAAATCAATATATTTAATTATTATTAGTTATAATTATTTTAATAATTTATAAATTAACAATTGGTTTAATAATATTGATTTATTTTAAAATATTAAAATCCATTATTAATTACAGTATTAATATTAACTAATAAATAATAAAATTGTTTATATAATCAATATTATATATTTATATTTTATAATAAAATAATTTTAATTTACGCTATATAATTAAATATTATATTATTAAATTAATATTACTTATTAATTATCAAATATAAATTTATATTTTATAATTAAAAATAAAATTTTATTAAATAATATAAACTATATATCATATATTAATAATTTATAAAATAATATTACAAAAGTATTATTAATTAATTAAATTAATAAACTTGCATGAATAGAACTTATTATAAACTTACCAGGTATATATAACTGTAATTAAACTAATAGAATACCAATTTTATTAATCATTATTGAAATAACTAATAATAATTTATTAGATAATAACTAATAATTATAAATTATTAAAACTATAGTATTCTAATTATTTATTTTTAAATGATTTGCATAATAATATTATTTTACTATTTGATTAATTAAACTAATATAATAAATATAATTATTTATTGTTATTCAAATAATAAATTAATACTATTATAATATTTGATATTAATATTATTTTAATGTTATATTAATTAATTGATTAATATAATAAATTAATAATTTATAATATTTGATTATTAATTATTATTAAGTAATTATATAATTTTGCTATATTAAATTGAATAGTTAATTCAAAATACTATAATTTTAATATTAAAAAATATAATTAATTATAATTATAATAGTTATTATAAATATTAACTAATATATAAAATGATTATTAAATTGTTTTATTAAGCTTGTATGAATATTATTATTAAAATAATATAAATTTATTAAAACTCCAAAAATTATTAAATAAAAATTTTAAAAATAAATTTGTTTTTTGAACACATTCAATAGTTATGACTATTTGAACAATTATTTATTTCAAATCGTTATGATAATTTGTTTTGTCATAAACCAATTATTTCTATTCATACAAGCTTATTCAAAATAAAATAATATTAATTTATTAATATTTCTAAAATTAGTAAGTAAAAGATTTAAATAATAAATTTGTTTACTCAACAAGTTTAAATAATTATTACTATTTGAACAATTATATATTTCAAATGTTTATGATCTTTTGTTTTGTCATAAAACAATTGTTTATATTCACGCAAGTTTATTTGGAATAAAATAATACTAATTTATTATTATTCTAAAAATTAATAAGTTAGAGATTTAAAAAATAAATCTATTTACCGAACAAGTTTAAATAGTCATGTCCATTTGAACTGTTATTTATTTGAAATCGTTATGGCATTTTGTTTTATTTTAAAATAATTGTTTCTATTCATACAAAATTATTTAGAATAAAATAATACAAATTTATTACTATTTCAAAAATTAATAAGGATTTAAAAATAAATGTGTTTTATGAGGCAATTGAAATAGTTAAGACTATTAAAATAATTATCTATTCTAAATTATTTTGATCTTTTGTTTAGTCAAAAAAATAATTGTTTCAGTTCATGCATGCTTATTCAAAATAAAGTAATACTAATTTATTAAAATTTAGAAAATTAATAAGAAATTTAAAAAATTTTATTTACCGAATAAGTTTAAATAGTTATGACAATTTGAACAATTATCTATTTAAAATCGTTATTACCTTTTATTTTATCATAAAAAAATTGTTTCAGTACATAAAAGTTTTTTCAAAATAAAATAATATTGCTTTATTAATATTTAAAAAATTAAGAAGTTGGAGTTTTAAAAAATAAATCAGTTTATCAAATTATTCAAATAATTATGGCCATTTGAATAATTATCTATTTTAAATCATTATGAACTTTTGTTTTGTCATAAACAATTATTTTTCATCATACAAGCCTATTTGGAATAAAATAATACTAATTTATTGATATTTCAAAAATTAATAAAAGATTTAAAAAGTTAATCTGTTTACTAAACCAGTTCAAATAGATAAACTATTTGAACAAGTATATATTTCAAATTGTTATAACCTTTTGTTATCTCATAAAACAATTATTTCTATTCACACAAGTTTATTTGAAATAAAATAATACTAATATAATATTATTTTGAAAATTAATAACTAAGAGATTTAAAAAATAACATATAATTATATATAAATATATTGATAATATAACATATACTATATATTATTATTTATATTAATTTAATTTGATACTATAAAACTTGAAATATTTACAAATAATCAACATTTATAATTAATATAAATTAAATAATAAATTAACTTATATTATCTATTGTATTAATTATAATTTAATAGAAATATTAGTTAAAACATTTAAATATTAGTTATTTAATTATCACAGATCAAATAAAATAACTATTTTATTATAATATTATAATATATTTATTATAATGTGCTAATAAATATTTGTACTTATGAATATATACTATCGATTAGTACTATTATTTGAATAGTTTAAATAAATATAATAATTTAAAATAATTTAAATAAATTAGGACATCTAAGTGACAATTGTACAATTATTTATTTGTTATGACATAATATTATATCAATGTATAAATAGCAATTAATAGCTTATATAATATATAATTTTAGTTAATAATCTATATTAACTATATAGATTATAACTAAGAATATTTAAACAAAAGGTGATAAATTGGTATTATTAATAATAATAAATTATTTCATAATTGCAACAATTATCACTATTTAAAATTTTTATTATTTAATAAATAATGTTATAATAATAGATATAATAATAAGCTATAATAAAATAATAAGCTATTATTTAAATTATTTGAAATAGATAATAGACAATTATTTATTTGAATAATTATACATAATATTGATATTATTATTTGTAATTTGTGTATTAATTAGTTATAATATTATTTTATTATAATATAGATAATATATTTTCAAAAATTATTTACTACAAATAATAAATTTTATTATTAATTTAGTAGTAATAATTGTATAATAATAAATTTAATTATTTAGTTATAATTAAATAGTTTTAAAGATAATAAAAAATATAATATATTCTATATTAATAAATCATAATATAGAGCATTTGTTTATAATATAAATTTAATTCGTTTAATTATATAAATATTTGTTTAATTAATAAATTGTTGTTACTAAAATAGATAATTATTCTAATCATTTTAACAATTTGAACTGGTTTCGCAAGTAAATTTATTTTTTAAATCTCTTACTTATTAATTTTTGAAATATTATTAAATTAATAATATTTTTAACTGAAGAAGTAAATAAATTATTCATAAATTTATATAACTATTAATATAAATTTACAATTTATATTAAAATTATAAATTTAATACATAATTATAAATATATTGATATTATATAAATATTAATTAATTAAAAAAATAATACTAATCTAATAATATTATGAAAATTAATAATTAAGAGATTTGAAAAATAAATTTATTTGTTGAACTAGTTCAAATAGTTAAGGCTATATGAATAATTATTTATTTCAAATCATTATATTCTTTTATTTTGTCACAAAACAAATTTTTTTGTTAATATAATTTTGTTTAGAATAAAATAATATTAATTTATTAATATTTTGAAAATTAATAAGATATTTAAAAAATAAATTTGTTTACCAAATTAGTTCAATTAGCTATAACAATTTAACAATTATTTATTTCATATTGTTATAACCCTTTGTTTTGTTATAAAACAATTATTTCTATTGATATAGTCTTATTCAGAATAAAGTAATGCTAATTTATTAATATTAACGAATTTAAAAAATTTAAATAGTAACTAATTTGTTAATATAATATAATTTATTAATATAAAATTTAAGTATAAGTAAATAATTATTATTTTAAAATTTAATTAACTATAATTACAATTTGAATATTACTTATATTAATAAAAATAATTTTAACAAATAAATTAATGAAATTAATAATTATTTTTAATTATGATAACATTAAATATTAATTTAATAATTAATAGTATTATTAACGTAAAAATTTAAACTAAGAGTAAAACAATTATTTTCAATTATAACATAAAATATTTATTAAAAATTTATTTTTTTAAATCTCTTTCTTATTAATTTTTCAAATGTTGACAAATAATATAACAAATCTTTATAAGTTTTGTTATATAATATTTTAAAATAATTAAATAATAATTAAATATAATTTAATTAACTATGTGTATAAATAAATAAATAATTTTTAAATAATAATTATATTATTAACTTATAATTATATTATTTAATGTAGTTATAAAATAATAATAAGAAACAATTAATTAATATATTAATCAAATTATTAATTAAGCTTCAATTATATTAATAAATATATATTATATTATAAATTGTTATATTAGTATTATGATATTATATATCATTAATTAATTATTAATTATATATATTTAAATTTACTTTTATATATTATTATTTAATTTAATTATAATCAATTAAATTTATAATATAAATTTATTATATTTTAAATATAACAAATTGTTATGACTTAAGTAATCAATCATGATTATTTAAATTAGTATTAAAGCATTATAATTATTTATAAATTATAATACAAGTTAATCATAGCAAATAAATATTACTTATATTAACATTTAGAATAACTTAAATATTTATAATAATTATTATTAAATTATATATTAAAATTACCTTTTATAAACAAAAATAGAATATATAATATTAAAATACCTGTTATGAATATAAATTATATTCATTAATATTAATGAATGATTAGGTTTTTATATAGTATTAGTAATAACAGTTATTAATAGTTATAAATTATAAGAATATAATTATTTATCTCAATTATTTAATTTATAATTATTATAATTATTGGCAATAATTGATTTTAGTCAATTATAACAAAATCTAATCATAATCAATTCATACAAGCTTAATATTGTGATAGATAATAATATTATTATAATTATTCTAAATTTAAATTTTATTAATATAAATTTTAAATTTAATTAATTTGAAATAAAATAATTTGATTAGATTTAGATAAACAAAATAAAGATCATTATGATTTGAGATAGATAATTATTATTCATAATTTTATAAGATTTAGTAATATTTAATTAAAAATATATATTAAATAATAAAAATAAATCTGTTTACATATAATTTTTTGTTATTTTATAATAAATTAATAGTGAATTATATTAAATTATTATTAATAATAATAGCTTATTATTAAATTTTATATTTAATAACTTAATATAATTGATATTATTTTTTGTAATTAAATTGTTAATTAAAATATTATTAATTAGTTAGTGTTAATTATATAACTAATTTTGTAATTAAACTCTTTATTATAACTTCATATTTAATTAATAATTTAATAACAAATAATAATATCAATTTAGGTATAATTATTCAAATAAATAATTGCACAATTGTCACTTAGATGTTCTAATTTATTTAAATTACTTTAAATTATTATATTTATTTAAACTATTCAAATAATAGTACTAATTGATAGTATATATTCATAAGTATAAATATTTATTAGTACATTATAATAAATATATTATTATATTATAATAAAATAGTTATTTTATTTTGAATAAACTTTATTAATAATTATAATAAAAATTATTAATAAAGTTATTATTATTATAAAAATATTAATTATTTTTAGTTTAATAATTTAAACTTATATTATATTAATTGAATAAAATATTAATAGTAATTATTAATATTTATGATAAATTAAAATTTATAATAAATAATGAATATTTATTACTAATAAGTAATATAAATAAATTAACTATTAGCTTAATAAATTAGAATAATTTTTAAATTAATTATTATTAAAGAGATTATTAAAAACTATTTGAATTTTTTTAAGTAATATTATTATAATTATTATAATATTTGGATAATTTATTCATATAATTGATAATTATTAAATAAGTAATATTTAAATGTTCAATTAGCTTATAATAATTAATATTTAATTAAAATAAATTAAAAGTACTTAATTTATAATTTTATTATAGTATAATAATTATTAACATATAAATTCATATGTTATGTACAATTTGTTTAAATAATAATAAGTATTAGTTTATAGATAATAAATTATAGAATAATATTATAATAATATTAGAAATCTAAGATAATTAATAATATTAATTATAATAATAATTAAATAAGTTATATTAATATAATTATTTATTGAATAGATTATAATTTGTATATTATTTTATTATCTAATTTAAATGATTATAATAATTATAATATTATAATATTATTAATTGTTTAATTATTTAAATTATTAATATTATAATTTATTAATATATACTAATTTAATAATATAACAATTTATTAATTAAAATTTCTAATATAAAATAATGATAAATAGTTAATTGATAAATAGTAACTTCATTTATAAATATGGTATAATATATAATTATAATTTAAAATTATATAATATTAACAATTATATTTATATATAATTAAAAGTTAATTAATTAATTAATATTTTATGTATTATTATTAAATTAGTTTAATATTCCAAAATTTAGTACTATAAAATAATCATTATAAGTATGAATGACTATTAGAATTATTGGTCAAATAATTATAATATAATATTTTAAAAAATTTTATTATAATATTACTAATAATATTATATTATTGACTTATTTTAGATTATATTAATATTAAATATTAAATGTTAAATATAATTATAAATTATAAATTATAAATTGGTTAATGATAAATTAAATTGTTAATTATATAATATAATAACTTTTATATTATAAATTTATAATATTAATTAACGATAATAATGCTTATAATTAAAATAAGATATTTTAATAATACTATTTTTAATAAATAATATGACAATTAATGTTATTGTTTATTAATTAAATATTAATTAATTAATATTAAATTAAATTAACAAAAATATAAAAATAAAAATAAACTTTAAAACATAGCTTGTTTTACATTAAATTCATAATATATAATTAATATAGTTTATTAATTTATAAATTAATTTATGACATGATAAAATATCATTTTATAATTGTTAAATGACTTATGATAATATTAACATATAATAACTTATATATGTATAATTAATCAGTTAATATTTTTTAATTTATATAATAATCACTAATTTATAATTTTAATTATTAATAAAATATTGATAGTTATAATAAATATAACATTATAAATATTAATAAATATTTTAATAAACTTTTTAAACTAGGCGACATCTATATTTATTAATGAATAAATATATTACAAATTATAATTTCAATATATTAATAATAAACTTACTATTTAATTATATAATTAAATATATTATATACTAATAATATAGTAAATTATATTATATATATAATATAATAATTATTATTATTTGAACTGATTTGATAAACTAATATTATTAATAATTAACAATTATTTTAATAATTGTGTTATTAAAAATTAACATAAGATTTACAATTTAATAATTTATATTATAATGTATTAGTAAAAAATTAATTAATTATATTATAATTGCATAACTATTTTATAATTTAATATTAAATTATATTAAATACAATTAATAATTATAATTTACTAATTAAAATACTATATTTTATGCATTATAATATATTATCAAAATTTAATTATATTTTAGTATAATAATTATTGTAATGAACATATTTATTTATGCTTATATTAGACACAAAAGAAAGCATTTGTTCATTGTTTTTAAATTAATTAATATTAATTTAATTATTTATTATAATTAGTGTATATTTATAAACTTAAATTAATATACTTATAAATTAGTATATTATATATTATTATTTATGATATTGAGCAATCTAATATATTACTCAATGTATTATATTAGGTTATAATATATTAAATTATTAAATTATAATAATTTATAAACACTTAATATTAACAATATTAACTGTTACTATATTATAATTATTTAATATAATTAATATTAATTATTAATTTACAATTATAATTATATTAATATTTAATTAAATACTAATTATTTAATAAATTTATAAATAACTATAATTAATAATAATAGATTATAATTATGAATATAATTATGATAATTTGATTATTAATCTTATAAATTGTTTATTAAATATAATACTATATTTATAATAATAAGTTTATAGAGATTATAATATTTCAACAATTCATATTATATACATTATAATAGAATAAATATTTATAAGTATAATGTAGAAATAGTTATTCTTAAATTATTATAACTTATAATAATTTAATATTTTATAGTATATTATAAAAATAGATTATATTTATATTATAATATAAATTATATTTATTTTATTTTAATGTATATAATGCTATTCCCTTTTGAGCTTATTCTTAATTATATTATAATTATAAAACAAATAAGTATTTGGTTAATTATTATTATATATTAAATAGAACAATTGGTTCTATTCATGCAAGTTTATTTTGAATAAAATAATTTAAATTTATTAATATTCCAAAATTATTACAATTAGTTATAAATATTTTATTTCTTTTGTTCAAAATATACATAACTATTATTCAAATAGTTATTTAATTAAATATTTATTCCTATAACCTTTTTGTTTTTATTCAATTAATTCTAGCTTAAGCATTTATAATATTTATATATTATTAATAATATAAAACAATTAATTACTTATAAGTAAATTACCCATTACTATTAATTATTTGATAGGTATATTTTATTAAATAATATAATTAAATTAATATTATAAAAATATTAAATAAATATAACATTAGATAATTAAATATATATCATTAAATAAGAAATAAATATGTTAATATAAACAATTTATTATTTATGATAGTTAATATATAATAGAGTTAATATAAATTATAAGATATTTTATTTATAATAAATATATATTAGTATTATAATTTAATATTAGTATTTATATTAAATCTATATACTATTTTCATATTTACTTAATATTAATAATTAAGTTAATATTTAATTTTATATCATACAAAAAAAAATTTATTTAATTATATAATTAAATAATTAATTATACTATTCACATATACATTTAATTATATTTTAATAATTGAATTAAATTAATTATAATTAATTAGTTTTTGGTTAAATATTTAGAAATATAGTAAATTAATTATAATAATTATTAATTAAGTTAAATAATATATATAATAATATGTTGAATTTATATAAATACTAAATAATATTTTATAATAAATATTTATTAGTTAAATTAATTATAATAATTATTAATTAAGTTTACTAATATATATATAAAATAATATGTTGACTTTTTATAAATACTAAATAATATTTTATAAGATTTAGTAATTTAAATATATATAATAATTTATGGTTAATTATAATATTAATAGTATAAATTATTTTCATATTAATTAAAATTATTTTAATTTATGATATATATTATAGAATTAATTAATTAATAGATATTGATTCGTTAATATTATTTATATTTGTTAATTGATATATATAAAATATTATATATATATATATTATCTTATAGTGTTTGAACAATTATCTATTTTAATATTAATAATAGAGCCATAATGATTTATTTGAATAATTGTTAATATACATTTATAGTATAAATTAATTATTATTAAATTTATTGGTATTCTAATATTATAAATATTTAAATTATCCATAATAATTAATTTAATTAGACTATATATTATTAATTATTATTAAAATATTAATAAAAATTTATTAAACAATATTGGTATAAATATTATTAATTAAATTAATAATGAATAATCATAAACCTTATTCTTTTAAGTAACCAATTTGAGTTTGTTGTTTGATTGTTCTTTCTGGAGCTCAAAGTTGTTTCTCTTATGATTTTACTAGAGTCTTTGCATTCCATTGCTTCCAAAAAGTTTGTAAACAATATTGTCATTGCATGTTGTTGCCTATTTTGGATGTTACCCTTGAGAAGATTTTTGTTTGACTAAAGCATTTTCTTTATTCAATAGCACATAGAAAGGCAGATGGCTTAGTATTTTCTTAAGAACTTGATACTGATGTTTACCCATGCATTGGTTGATCTTCATCTAACATAAGCATCTCACAAGTTTTATTCACTATTTTGTGTCTTGTACAAACTTCACAATCTCATTTCATAAGTTACTATTTTGATGAATGTTTAAAGCTGTTGAATAACATTTATCAAGTTATAGTAGGTAATATTTAAGGAAATAAAACAAAAAAAATAAAAATTTTGGTAAAGAATTACTCACATTTAAGATTTGTCTCATTGTTTCTATATTTATATATAATCCATAACCTTGTAAGACTTTTGTCTTGCTTCTAGTGGCAACTTTAACAGTGTGCTTATCATTGTGACTTCCAATGTTGTTTGCTGAAATTGCTCTCTTCCCAATGATTGTTGTCGAAGAGTTGGACTTTGAAGAAAGTAGATTTTTTAGGTTGAAATTGAAAGAAAGCAATTAAATTACTAATGGTGGACATGGTAGTGATTGTAATTAGAAAATAATTTGGCTTATCTCATTCTTTCTTATCCTTGTTATTATCTAAACAAAATAATACTAATTTTTATTATTATGATTATTTATTATTAACAATTTAATAATTAATTGTAATTAGTATTATCATATTATTATTAAACTACTAATTACTATTGTCATTATTTAATTTGTTATATCAATATGTATAATATTACAAATAATTAATATTATTATAATATAATAATTATAATATTTTTATAACATTAGTAATTTATTAATCATAATTTAATAATTTAAAATAAATTATTTTAAACTAATTACTAAAATACGAATAATTAATAAATTGTATTTTAATTTATTATTTGTATAATATTAACTGAATATAAATATCTATTTATATATTATATTTATTTTATTATATTTATTAAATAATTAAAATTAAAATTAATAAATTAATTTAATAAGAATAAGAAAATCCTTAATATTATAATAATATATAGAGATTAATTTTAAATTATTATTCATAATAGATAATTATGAATATTTTAATTATTATTCATAATTAATTAAAATATAAATATTTAATTATATTTATAGATCTTAATTCATTTTTAATTAATAATTTTTAATTAGATTACTTTATTAATATATAATATAATATTAATAATAGATTAATTACAATTATTTATATTAGTTTATTCAATTATTATTAAATATTTTACAAATTATTATTATTATTAATTATTTAATAATTAATTATTATTTTGAAAATAGAAATATATTAATTTTCTATTTAATTAATTTATCCTTTATTATATCTTATTAAAAATTATTATATTATATCAAACTTAATTAATAATTATATTAATTAATATAATCAATTTAACTAATTAATATTAAATATTAAATAAATAAATAGAATATTTAAATAATTAAATAATATTTAATTTAAATAGCAAATTAATAGATAAATAATTATCTATTTTCTTTTTTAAAAAAAAAATTACTTGTTAATATCAATTATTACTAATATAGAAATAATTGCTTATATAATAAAACAGAGTTCTAATTATTATAAAATTATAAAATTAAATATTATTTATTATAAAGAATTGATAATAATTATTTATTTTAATTTTTATAAACTTATACCTATTTTATTTATTCAAATATTAGTAATATATTTAATTAATAAGTTAAAGATTTCCAAATATAATAAAGCTTTTCTAAATTGTTATTATCTAATCAAATGATTTTTTGAATCTTGATAAGGGATTGATTGGTTCTTGATAAATTTGCAGAAGTTTGGCTACTGGAAGAAAAATGGATCAATCCTTTTGGCCAAGGGATCGATCGGGTATGGGAGGGGATCGATCCCTCCCCTTAAAGGATCGATCCTTTCTATCCCAAACATGCTATAAACCCGTTTTGTTTCCAGAATTGTTTATTTTAGTTCCTAAATGAGTTTTGACAAGATAGAAGGCTGAAAAAATGTTCAATTTGAGATTAAAAGAATTTGACTCAAATTAGGTAAATTTTTATTTTGTCAATTCAAAACTTTTTAATCAATTCAAGGCTAAAATAATTATTCATATAGTCATAAGTATTTGAACATATTTGGTAAAAGGATTAAATTTTAATATTCTTACTCATTAATTTTTTAATATTAATAAATTAGTATTATTTTATTTCAAAAAAGCTTATTTGAGCTGAAACAATTGTTTTATTACTAAACAACGGTCAAATAAGTTGAAATAGTTAATTATTTAAATAACCATGACTATTTCAACTTGGTTTGCTACAAGTATCTGAGGTAGGCTTTGGTTTATAGAAAGATTGTTTTAATCCAAGCTTCTTGTCTCCCTTATAAATTTACTTTGGGGATTATCTTGCTATTTAGTCACTTGTGGGCCTTTTATATATAAATTTGGAAGTTGGAGCTTTTTTTGACATTTAATAGCAATAATTTGTTCTTACTATACTTGAAAAGAAACAGTGACAAGGAAAAAAATTGACTTTTAGGTATTTGTTCTACATATCATATAATTAATATGATTATTTTATTAAGCTAATAAAATAGTTTAAACTAATATTAATTATAATAAATATTTAATATCTTAAATAACTAATATTTAAATGTTCATTAATATAAACTAAATAAATATTTTATTAATTATTTTAATATAAGTTAAGTTTTATAATTAGAATTATTAAAATATTATATATTTTAATATTTGAATATTAATATTAAATAAGTAATTATATTAATAATATGCATTAATTGTTTTAACTAATCTAGTTTGTATAGATAAATTATTAGATTTAATAATTTATATTAAATATAATTTAATATTGAATTCTTAGATCCACTTATTAATAAACAGTAAGTTCAACCTCATGACTGTATCCCAGTTTGAGAAATGAGAGCCATCCCTTAGCTTCTGCTTTGGCTTTGTACCCAACTCCAACAATTTTAAGAAAGTGAAAGAATTTAGCATTACAATAATAAATAAATTAATAAAATATAAAATAATTAATATTTTATTAATATTTATATAATTTCATTATTATATGAAATTATAATTTATTATAATCATATAATAAATTATAATGAGTTTAAATGTTATTTCAAGATTGGAGTAAGCTATTTTAAATAGTTGTAACTATTTGAATTTATTCGGTAAACAAATTTATTTCTTAAAACTCTTGGTTATTATCTTTCAAAATATTAAGAAATTAGTATTATTTTATTTTAAATAAGCTTTTATGAACTGAAACAATTATTTTATGACAAAATAAAAGGTCATAACTATTTGAACTTGTTTGCTAAATAGACTTATTTTTTCAAATATTTTGCTTATTAATTTTTTGAATGTTAATAAATTTGGATTATTTTATTCTGAATAAACTTGTAAGATATGAAACAAGTATTTGATGACAAAACAAAAGCTAAGAATAATCTAAAATAGATAATTATTCTAACCATTTTAACTATTTGAATTGATTCTGTAAGCAAATTTATTTTTTAAATCTCTTACTTATTAATTTTTGAAATATTATTAAATTAGTAATATTTTTAATCGAATAAGCTTTTATGATAGAAAACAATTATTTTATGACAAAAAAAAGTTCTCAACGATTTGAGATTGATAATTGTTCAAATAGTCCTAATTATTTGAACTGGTTTGGTAAACAAACTTATTTTTTTAAATCTCTTATTAATTTTTGAAATATTAATAAATTAGTATTATTTTATTTCAAATAAGCTTGAATTATGTTATAATTAATTATATCTATTAAATATTGCAATAGTTTAAATATTACTTTTATATTAGTTTAAATATTAATATATAGAATGAATAATTAATATTTAAAGTTTATCCAAAATTAAAATAATTAATTAATAATTATTATTAAATATAATAAAAAATTATTTAAAATTAATTTACTTTAAATTATTTTTTAATTTTAAGTGAAAAAATTATTTTACAAAAAAATAAAATGTCATAACAATTTAAAATAAAGAATTGTTCCTATAGCCTTAACTATTTGAACTTGTTTATTAAAGATATTATTTATATATAATTTAATAAATATTATTAATTTAATTGTTTATATTATATATAATATAATTATAATTTGATTAATAATAAATTAAATGGAGATGGATAATAATGTACCCACCTCATATCCGTACTCATACCCTATGTATATCTTTATATATATTTAATATATAGATTTTTTATTAAATAATATAAATTATTATTTTAAATTAATTAGAATTAATATATTTTTATTGAAAATATATATTTATAAAAAATTATCTAACTACACAAGATAAAAATTAAAAAATTAATTTTATTTATTATTTCTTTTAAAAATTATGGGTATGAAAATTACTCACACCGATTAAATACCTGCAAAGATAAGATAAATTTAAAATATCTTTTCGGTATAGGTACGAGGATGGATATAATATAAAAATCCAAAAATGATAATGAAAACAATTAAAATAACTTGGCTTATAAATTACAATATTATTTTTAATCTTTATTTAGTAATTATATAGTATAATTATCAATTTGGCTATTATAATTTAATATATTAATATAATTTCAATTTTAAAGTAATAGTCATATATTAGTTAATATTTATAATATTATTACTATTTATTATAACAATTAATTTATATAGTATCATGTAATAATTTAAGAAATTATTATAATTAAATATTATTAATAATATTTTATGAATGATATTAATTATTATAATATGTAATTATAATTGTATATTATATATTATATAATAATTATTTATTATATAATTTAATTGGACATATATATTAATAATTAAATAACATAACAATAATTGTTTGACAATAATAGTTAATAAAATATTAATAATAACTATTAACTATTAATTTTATAATTAATTATAAGTTATAATTTAAATTATTTGATATAATTATGTTTAAATTTTAATTTAATTGTTAATAGTAATTACGTTATTTTATTATAAGTTATAATAATAATTTAATATTATTATAATTATAAAATTATGAATTTATTAATATTTCATAATTGAATTATTTATTATAATTCAATTCAATATATAAAATTATTCATAATAAATATATTGTATCTAATATATTATGATATTAAATTACTAAAAAATAATTTAGTATATAATTTATTAATATATTGAATAATATATTTATAATAACAATTAATAATTATTATTAATTAATAATTTAATTACTTATTATGATAAAATGTTATAATATCGTTAATTAATATAATGGTAATTGTTAAATTTGTTAACAAATATTTATTATACAATAAATCATTTTAAATATTATCTAATATTTGTTAATAAATTATTTTCTTGAGCAAACAGTAGGTATTTAAAACAATATTTGACTTTTAGGTATTTGTTAATTATTAATTTATAGTATAAATTACAAATAATAATTAATTTAAGCAATTGTTTAAATTATTTGAAAATAAATAGTCATAACTATTCAATCTAGTTGGGTAAACATATTTATTTTTTTTAATTTTTTACTTATTAATTCTCAAAATATTAATAAATTAGTATTGTTTTAATATGAATTAGCTTGTATGAATAGAAATTATTGTTTATAATAATTATTTATTTTAATTAATATAATTAATAACAATATTATTATTAATATTAATAATATCAATATTTATTAAATTATATTATTTGAATATATTAAATATTAAGAATGATAAATAAATAATTGAAATATTTAACTTAATAATATTTTTAATTTATATTATTATGAACTGTTGTAAATTAGTTAAGTATACAATATTATTAGTTATTAATAATTATTACAATATTTTTAGATTCTATAATATATTTTATTAGTATTAATTATAATTATATTAAAAATAATATTAATTATTATTAATATTATAAATGAATATCAGATAATAAACAAATAATTGATATAAAATTAATATGAAAAAGATTTAAAAACTATTTAAATTAATATTTAAATATAAAATATATTAATATTTATTATTATTAATGGTTTATATTATTTAAATAGTATTATCTATTTACTAATTAACTTATTTATGAATAATAAAATGATTATAGTTTATATTTATGTATTAAATTTTAATAGTATTATATATTTTAATAATGATTTTTATATTATATATGAATTATTCATATTAATAATATTTGAATTAATATTATATTAATTAATTCTATATTAATAATTTGATATATAATTATATAATTATATATTAGTTATAAAACTTTATAACCAATATTTGAATAAATTAGTTATTTGAAATAAATTATTTGAACAATTATCATAATTTATTAATAAATTTATTAAAACTCCAAAACTATAATAAGTAAATTAATTAAAAAATATATCTAATTTTTAATTCACTTAAAATATTGCTTATCTGTAATAATAATTATTAATTAGATTATAAATTATATTAATTAAAACTAATATTTATATTAATTACTTATTATTAATTTAAATTCTTATTATATATTTATATTAATTACTTATTATAATTTTTAATAACAATTTATTCAACTATAATATATTAATATTTATACTTATAGTACATATAATTTATAAAATTTTTCATTAAGTTATAAAATAATTATTATAAATAAAATATTATGAATTTATTAAGTTAATTAATAATATAGTATTAATATAATATAATATTCTTAATATATAATATTAATGTGTAACAATTTATTAAATATTTATGGATAAATATTTTAAAATTATTTATTTTAATTATAACTTATTATTAGTATTTATCAAAAATCATATTTTAGAATAAAAGAAGTTAACTTACGAATGCCGTGACAATCTTTGATTAAAGAATTCATTAATATTGATATTAATATTAAGCTTTTTATTAATTGATAATGATTTGAACAATTAAATATTTTAATAATTATTATAAATCCTTACAATTAATAAGGATTATTATATTAAATTATTAAAAGTATGAACTTTTATTATGATAAATAAAATAAATCAATAAATTATTAATCAATAATTCCTATTAAATCTAAGGGTTATGATTTTAATAAATATTTAATTAGATTCTATTAATTTATAATAAAATATTTAACAATTAAACTTATATATAATTACCTAAATATTTATTTTAATTTAAATATTTTAATTATTGATTTAAAATATTTAAATAATAATATTTAATAATTATTATTAACTAATTATTATATATAGAATTAATTGCTATATCTAACTGGTTCAGTCTATTCATACAAACTTATTCGAAAGACAATAGTACTAATCTAATAATATTTTGAAAATTAATAAGAGATTTAAAAAATAAATTTGTTTACCAAACTAGTTCAATTAGTTATAACAATTTAACAATTATTTATTTCATATTGTTATAACTTTTTGTTTTGTCATAAAATAATTATTTCTATTGATATAATCTTATTCGGAATAAAGTAATGCTAATTTATTAATATTTTAACAATTAATAAGTAAAGAATTTAAAAAATGAATCTGTTGGCCTGACCATTGCAAATAGTTATGACTATCTGAACAATTATCTGTTTTAAATCATTACGACATTTTATTTTGTCACAAAACACTTGTTTTTGAATTATAAGGAATATCTAATTAATATTTATATAGTATTTATATTCAAAATAAAACAACTATTTGAATATTATTCGTCTTATTCTGAATTGTTATATTCTTATAATTAGCAATTTTATTTACAATTCAAATTATTCAAATATTATAATAAATTATTATTAATTTGTTTACAATGACCAATATTGATTAAATTATTTTAATATCGTTATTTATTTAAGCAATTATGTTTTATAATTATCGATTAGTTTCCTCGTACTAATCTATATATTAATATAAATTATTAATATATGTTATGGAATATGAAATTATATTTTTAATCATTATATATATTAAATTAATTAAATTTAATAATTATTTGAACTGGTTTGAAAAATAGAATTAATTTTTTAAATCTCTTAAATTTTTACTTAATTATTAATATTTAGAACTTGCTTGATAAACAAATTTATTATTTAAATCTTTTGCTTATTAATTTTAGAAATATTAATAAATTAACATTATTTTATTTTGAATAAGCTTGTATGAATAGAAATAATTGGTTTATGACAAAACAAATTGTCATAACGATTTAAAATAGATAATTGTTCAAATAGTCATAATTGTATTTATACTATAATTATACTATAATTATAATTATATAGATAATTCAAATAGTCTAATTAAAATTTATTTAATCGTTATGAATAGATTAAATATTATTCATATAAATATATTCACTATTAATATTCATTGTATTATAATATTAACTTATAATTGTATCATTAATATGCTAGTTGAATACTAATAGTATAAATATATTTGATAATTCAATATTTGATATTGAATTAATATTATAAATTATTATATTAAACCAATTTATTATAATTTTATCTATTCATATGACATTTTATCATGATAATTATTATAATAAATAATATTAAATAATAAAAATCCAAAAATATAATTATTAAATATTTTTTTAATAATTTAATAATTATTTTTTAACAATATAATTTATAATATTATTTGTAACAATAAAATTACAATAATTTTATATTAATTATTCAACAGATATAACTAATTTATTAGTTAATTATTATTAACTTCTTAATAAATTCATAATTAATTAAAATATTATATGTTTAAATTATAATTATTAATAATTAATAATTAACATTTAAATATATAAATGTTTAAGTATTGATTTATTATTGACAAAACAAAAGGTCATAATGATTTGAAATAAATAATTATCCTTATCGTCTTAACTATTTAAATTGGTTCGGCAAGCGAATTTATTTTTTAAATCTCTTAGTTATTAATTTTCATAATATTATTAGATTAGTACTATTTTATTTCAAATAAGCTTGTATGAAGATAAATAATTGTTTTATGATAAAAAAAAAGGTTATAACAATTTGAAATATGTAATTGTTCAAATAATCATAACTATTTGAATTGGTTCAATAAGCATATTTATTTTTTAAATCTCCTACTTATTAATTTTTGAAATATTAATAAATTAGTATTATTTTATTCTGAATGACCTTGTATGATGAAAAACAATTGTTTTATGACAAAACAAAAGTTCATAACGATTTGAAATAGATAATTGTTCAAATGACCATAATTATTTGCACTGATTTGATAAACTGTTTTAAATCTCCAACTTCTCAATTTTTGAAATATTAATAAAGTAATATTATTTTATTTTGGATAAGCTTTTATGAACTGGAACAATTGTTTTATGATAAAACAAAATGTCATAACAATTTTAAATAGATAATTGTTCAAATAGTTATAACTATTTGAACTTGTTCAGTAAAAAGACTTATTTTTTATTTTTTGTTTATTAATTTTTTGAATGTTAATAAAATAGTATTATTTTATTTCAAATAAGCATGTATAAATTAAATAATTATGTTATGACTAAACAATAGGTCAAAATGATTTGAAATAGATAATTATTTTAATAGTTTTTACTATTTGAACGGATTTAACAAATGCATTTATTTTTTAAATCTCATACTTATTAATTTTTAGAATATGATTAGTTTAGCAATATTTTACTCCAAATAAGCTTCTATGAACAGAAGCATTGCTTTATAACAAAACAAAGATCATAATGATTTGAGATAGATAATTGTTCAAATAGTCAAATTATTTAAACTGGTTCAGTAAACAGATTTAGTTTCTAAATGTCTTATTAATTGTTGAAATATTAATAAATTAGTATTGTTTTGTTCTGAATAATTTTGTATGAATAAAAATAATTGTTTTACGACAAAACAAAATGTCATAACGATTTGGAAGAGATAATAGTTCACATGGACATGACTATTTGAACTTATTCAGTAAACATATTTATTTTTTAAATCTCCAACTTATTAATGTTTAGAATATTAATAAATTGGTATTATTTTATTTTGAATAAATTTGTATGAATAGAAACAATTGTTTTTGACAAAACAAAAGATATAATGATTTGAAATAAATAATTGTTTAAATAGTCATAACTATTTGAACTCTCTCGGGAAACAAATTTATTTTTTAAATCTTTTTCTTATTAATTTTTGGAATTTTAATAAATTAATATTATTTTATTTCGAATAAGATTTTATGAACAAAAACAATCGGTTTATGGCAAAACAAAAGGTCATAACCATTAAAAATAGATAATTATTTTTAAATCTTATTAATTTTTGAAATATTAATAAATTGGTATTATTTTATTCCAAATAGGCTTGTATGATGAAAAACAATTGTTTTATGACAAAAGAAAAGTTCATAACAATTTGAAATAGATAATTGTTCAAATGGCCATAATTATTTGAACTAATTTGATAAACTAACTTATTTTTTAAATCTCTAACTTACCAATTTTTGAAATATTAATAAAGTAATATTATTTTAATTCAAATAAGCTTTTATGAGCTGAAACAATTGTTTTATGATAAAATAAAATGTTATATTTATTTTAAATAGATAATTTTTTAAATCATTATAACTATTTGAACATGTTCGATAAATTGATTTATTTTTTTTTTAATTTCATGTGTATTAATGTTCTGCATGTTAATAAGTAAGCATTATTTTATTTCAAATAAGCATGTATGAACTAAAAAAAATATTTTTTTACTACACAAAAGGTCAGAATGATTTGAAATAGATGATTATTCTAATAGTCTTAACTATTTGAACTAGTTCGGTAAACACATTCATTCTTTAAATCTCTTACTTATTAATTTTAAGAATATTTTTAATTTAGGAATATTTTACTCTGAATAAGCTTGTATGAACAAAAACAATTGTTTTATGACATAACAAAGATCATAACGATTTGAGATAGATAATTGTTCAAATACTCATAATTATTTGAATTGGTTCAATAAATAGATTTTGTTTTAAATCTCTTATTAATTTTTGAAATATTAATAAATTAGTATTATTTTATTTTGAATTGTTTTGTATAATTAGAAACAATTGTTTTACAATAAAAAAAATGTCATAAATATTTGAAATATATAATAGTTCAAATGGACATGACTATCTGAACTTGTTTAGTGAACAGATCTATTTTTTAAATCTCCAACATATTAATTTTTAGAATATTAATAAATTGATATTATTTTATTTCGAATAAACTTGTATGAATAGAAACAATTGTTTTATGATAAAACAAAATATCATAATGATTTAAAATAAATAATTATTCAAATAATCATAACTATTTGAACTCCTCGGTAAATGAATTTATTTTTAACTTATTATTTTTTGGTATTTTAATAAATTAATATTATTTTATTTTGAATAAGCTTTTATGAACAAAAACAATTGGTTTATGACAAAATAAAATGTCATAATGATTCAAAATAGATAATTGTTCAAATAGTTATAACTATTTGAACGTATTCAGGAAACATATTTTTTTTAAAATTTTTACTTACTAATTTTGGGAATATTAATAAATTTATATTATTTTATTTGAAATAAGCTTGCATGAATAGAACCAATTGTTTTATAACAAAACAAAAGGCTATAATGTTTTGAAATAGATAATTGTTTAGATAGTTATAACTATTTGAACATGTTCGATAAACAAATTTATTTTTTAAGTTTCTTACTTATTAATTTCAAAATATTAATAAATTAGTATTATTTTATTTCATATAAGCTTATATGAATTGAAACAATTGTTTTATTACAAAATAAAAGGTCACAATAATTTGAAATAGATAATTATTCAATAGTCATGGCTATTTGAACTTATTTGGAAAACATATTTATTTTTTAAATCTTTACTTATTAATTGTCTAAATATTAATAAATTAATATTATTTTAATATGAATAAGCTTGTATAAACAGAAAGAATTGCTTTATGACAAAACAAAAAGTCATTACAATTTAAAATAAATAATTGTTCAAATAGCCATAAAGATTTGAACTTATTCAGTGAACAAATTTATTTTTTTTAAATCTTTTACTTATTAATTGTCTTAATATTAATAAATTTTTATTATTTTATTAGAAATAAGCTTGTATGAATAGAAAAAATCATTTTATGACAAAAAAATGTTATGACGATTTCAAATAAATAATTGTTAAAATAGCCATAATTATTTAAACTTGTTCAGTAAACAGATTCATTTTTTAAATCTCTTAATTATTAATTTTTGGAATATTAATATCTTTGTATTATTTTATTTTGAATAAGCTTATATGAATTGAAATAATTTTTTTATGACAAAATAAAAGGTCATAACGATTTGAAATAGATATTTATTCAACTAGTCATGACTATTTGATATAGTTCGATAAATATATTTACTTTTGAAAATTTTTACTTATTAATTGTCGAAATATTAATAAATTAATATTATTTTAATCTTAATAAGTTTATATAAATAGAAACTATTGCTTTATAACATAACAAAAAGTCATAACAATTTGAAATAAATAATTGCTCAAATAGTTATAACTATTTGAGCTGGCTTGGTAAACATATTTATTTTTTAAATCTCTTATTAATTTTTGAAATACTAATAGATTAGATTTTCTTATTCCAAACAAACTTATATGAACAAAAACATTTGTTTTATGACAAAACAAAATGTCATAATGATTTCAAATAGATAATTGTTTAAATAGTCATAAGTATTTAAATTGGTTAGGTAAACAAAATTATTTTTTAAATCTCTTACATATTAATTTTTGAAATATTAATAAATTCATTTTATTTTATTTTGAATAAGCTAGTATGAATTGAAAAAATTATTTTTATGACAAAACAAAAACAATTTGAAATAGATAATTGTTAATATAGCCTTAATTATTAGAACTAGTTCGACAAACATATTTATTTTTTAAATCACTTAGTTATTAATTTTTAGAATATTATTATATTAGTATTATTTTATTTTGAATAAGCTTGTATGAACAGAAATAATTGTTTTATGACAGAATAAAAGATTATAATGATTTGAAGTGTACAGTTGTTTAAATAGTCATAACAATTTAAACTAGTTCAGTAAATATCTCTTATTAATTTTTGAAAGATTAATAAATTAATATTATTTTATTCCAAATAAACTTATATGATCAAATGCAATTGTTATATGACCAAACAAAAGGTAATAATGATTTTAAATAGATAATTGCTGAAATGGCCATAATTATTTGAATTGATTTGGTAAACAGATTTACTTTTTAAATCACTTATTAATTTTTGAAATATTAATAAATTAGTATCATTTTATTTCGAATAAGCCTGTATAAACTAAAACAATGGTTTTGTAACAAAACAAAAGGTCATAACAATTTTCAATAGACAATTGTTCAAATAGTCTTAACTATTTGAATTTTTTTAATAAAAAAATTATTTTTTTAACTCTTGCTTATTAATTTTTGAAATATTGAGAAATTAGTATTATTTTATTTTGGATAAGCTTTTATGCACTGAAACAATTGTCTTATGTTAAAATAAAAAGGTCATAATGCTTTTAAATAAATAATTATTCAAATAATCATAACTATTAAAAATTGTTCGGCAAATAGATTTATGTTTTCAAATCTTTTGCTTATTAATTTTTCGAATGTTAATAAATTTGAAATATTTTATTCTAAATAAGTTTGTAAGATATTATACAAATATTTTATGACTAAACAAAAGGTCAAAACAATTTGAAATAGATAATTATTCTAATAGTTTTAACTATTTGAACTAGTTTGACAAATACATTTATATTTTAAATCTCTTACTTATTAATTTTTAGAATATTATTAAATTAGCATTATATTTAACTGAATAACCTTTTATGATCAAAAACAGTTATTTTATGACAAAACAAAGATCTTAATGATTTGAGATTGATAATTGTTCAAATAGTCATAACTATTTGAACTAGTTTGGTAAACTTTTTAAATCTCTTACTTATTAATTTTTCAAATATTAACAAATTAGTATTATTTTATTTCAAATAAGTTTGTGTGAGCACAAACAATTGTTTCATGATAAAAAAAATATCATAACGATTTGAAATAGATAATCATTCAAATGGCCGTAATTATTTTAATTGATTTGGTAAATATATTTACTTTTTAAATTTCTTACTTGATATTTTAGAAAATATTAATAAATTAGTATTATTTTATTCCATCTAAGCTTTTACTAACTGAAACAATTGTTTTATGACAAATCAAAAGGTTATAATAATTTTAAATAGACAATTGTTCAAATAGTAATAACTATTTGAACTTGTTCAATAAATAGATTTATCTTTTTAAATCTCTTTCTTATTAATTTTTTGAATATTAATAAATTATTATTAATTTATTCTAAATAAGCTTGTGAACTAAAACAATTGTTTTATGACTAAACAAAAGGTCAAAATGATTTCAAATAGATAATTGTTCTAATAGTCTTAGTGATTTGAATTGATTCGGTAAACAAATTTATTTTTTAAATCTCTTGTTTATTAATTTTCAAAGTATTATTAAATTTGTATTATTTTACTTAGAATAAGCTTGTATGAACAAAACAATTCTTTTATGACAAAAGAAAAGGTCATAACGATTTGAAATAGATAATCATTTATATAGTCTTAACTATTTTAACTAGTTTAGCAATTAGATTTGTTTTTTAATTTTCTTGGTTATTAAGTTTTGGAATACTTTTAAATTAGTATTATTTTTATTCCAAATAAAATAGTATGAACAGAACTAATGTTTGATGATAAAATAAAAGGTCATAATGATTTGAAATAGATAATTATTCAAATAGTCAAAACTATTTGAAATGGTTTGATAAACAGATTTACTTTTTAAATCTCTTACTGATTAGTTTTCTCAATATTAATAAATATTATTATTTAATTTCAAACAAACTTATATTAACAAAAACAATTGTTTTATGATGAAAAAAAACAATAATGATTTGAAATAGATAATTGTTCAAATAGTCTTAACTATTTGAACTAGTTTGGCAAACACATTTATTTTTTAAATCTCTTATTAATTTTTGAAATATTATTAAATTAGTATTTTTTTTATCTGAATAAGCTTGGATGATCAGAAACAATTATTTTTTGAGAAAATAAAGATCATAATGATTTGAGATTGATATTTGTTCAAATAGTCATAACTATTTAAACTAGTTTGGAAAACAATTTTAGTTTTTAAATCTCTTACTTATTAATTTTTGAAATATTAGTAAAGTTGTATTGTTTTATTTTGAATAAGTTTCTATGAACTAAAACAAAAGGTCATAACGACATTAATTAGTCAGATCACTATTCAAGTAGTCAAATCTATTTGAACTTGTTCAATAAATAGATTTATTATTTTAAATCTCTTACTCATTAATTTTTTGAATGTTAATAAATTAGTATTATTTTATTCTGAATAAGCTTGTATGAATTGAAATAATTGTTTTATGACTAAACAAAAGGTCAGAATGATTTGAAATAGATAATTTGTTCTAATAGTCTTAACTATTTAATTGGTTTGGCAAACACATTTATTTTTTAAATCTTTTACTTATTAATTTTTGGAATATTATTAAAGTAGTATTATTTCAATTCAAATAAGCTTGTATGAAAAGAAGCAACTCTTTTATAAAAAAATAAAGATCATAATGATTTGAGCTAGATAATTGTTCAAATAGTCATAACTATTTGAACTATTTTGAAAAATAGATTTAGTTTTTAAATTTCTTATTAATTTTCAAAATATTAATAAATAAATATTATTTTATTCTGAATAATTTTGGATGAACAGAAACAATTGTTTTATAACAAAACAAAAGGTCATAACAATTTGAAATAAATAATTGTTCATATGGACATGACTATTTGAACTTGTTCAGTAAATAGATTTATTTTTTAAATCTCCTACCTATTAATTTTTAAAATATTAATAAATTAGTATTATTTTATTTCGAATAAACTTGTATGAATAGAAACAATTGTTTTATGACAAAGCAAAAGATCATAACTATTTGAAATAAATAATTGCTCAACCAGTCATAACTATTTGAACTTGCTCGGTAAACATATTTATTTTTTTAAATCTTTTACTTATTAATTTTTGGAATATGAGTATACTTGTATTATTATTTTGAATACATATGTATGAACAGAAACAATTGGTTTATGACAAAATAAAAGGTCATAACTATTTGAAATAAAATAATAGTTTAAATAGTCATAACTATTTGAATGTGTTTTATGAAAAAATAGTCTTAACTATTTGAGCTAATTTGGCAAACATAATTATTTTTTAAATCTCTTACTTATTAATTTTTGAAATATTATTAAATTAGTATTATTTTAATATGAATAAGCTTGCATGAAAAGAAACAATTGTTTTATGACAAAGTAAAGATCAAAACGATTTGAGATAGATAATTATTCAAATAGTCATAACTATTTGAACTATTTCAATAAATAAATTTAGTTTTTAAACCTCTTATTAATTTTCAAAATATTAATAGATCAGTATTATTTTATTCTGAATAATTTTGTATGAACAAAAACAATTGTTTTATGACAAAACAAAAGGTCATAATGATTTGAAATAGATAATTGTTCAAATGGACATGACTATTTGAACTTGTTCGATAAACAAATTTATTTTTTAAATCTCCTACCTATTAATTTTTAAAATATTAATAAATTCATCTTATTTTATTTTGAATAAACTTGTGTGAATAGAAACATTACTTTGTGACAAAATAGAAGATCATAACTATTTAAAATAAATAATTGTTCAAACAGTTATAACTATTCGAACTTACTCAGTAAATAGATTTATTTTTTAAATCTTTTACTTATTAATTTTTGAAATATTAATAAAATAATATTATTTTATTTCAAATACGCTTGTATGAACAAAACAATTGGCTTATAACAAAACAAAAGGTCATAACTATTTGAAATAGATAATTGTTGAAATAGTCATAACTATTTGAACATGTTTAGAAAACAAATTTATTTTTAAAATTTTTACTTATTAATTTTGGGAATATTAATAAATTTATATTATTTTATTCAGTATAAGCTTTGTATAAATAGAAACAATTATTTTATGACAAAACAAAAGGTTATAACAATCTGAAATAGATATTTGTTCAAATAGTCATAACTATTTGAACTTGTCCAGTAAATTGATTCATTTTTAAATCTCTTGCTCATTAATTTTCAAAGTATTAATAAATTAGTATTATTTTATTTTGAACAAGCCTATATGAACCGATACAATTGTTTTATGATGAAACAAAGGGTCATAACAGTTTGAAATAGATAATTATTCAAATAGTTATGGCTATTTAAACTTGTTTAGCAAACATATTTATTTTTAAAATCTTCTACTTATTAACTATCAAAATATTAATAAACTAATATTATTTTAATCGAACAAGCTTGTATGAACAAAAATAATTGTTTTATAACAAAACAAAAAGTCATAATTATTTGAAATAAATATTTGTTCAAATAGTCATAACTATTTGAACTTATTCTATAAATAGATTTATTTTTTAAAACTTTTATTTATTAATTGTCTGAATGATAATAAGCTGGTATTATTTTAATTGAAATAAGCTTGTAGGAATAGAAAATTTTATTTTATGACAAAATAAAAGGTTATGGCAATTTGAAATAGGTAATTGTTCAAATAGTCATAACTATATGAAGTTGTTCGATAAACAAATTTAATTTTTAAATATCTTATTTATTAATTTTCAAAATATTAATAAATTAGAATTATGTTATTCCCAATAAGCTTGTATGAACATAAACAATTGTTTTGTGACAAAATAAAAAGGTCATAACAATTTGAAATAAATAATTGTTCAAATAGTCATAACTATTCGCAATGGTCAAGCCAACAGATTCATTTTTTAAATTTGTTACTTATTAATTTTTAGAATATTAATAAATTAGCATTACTTTATTTCGAATTAAGACTATATCAATAGAAATAATTGTTTTATGACAAAACAAAGGGTCATAATGATATGAAATAAATAATTATTAAATTGTTATAACCAATTGAACTAGTTTGGTATACAAATTTATTTTTTAAATCTCTTATTAATTTTCAAAATATTAATAAATTAGTATTATTTTATTTTGAACAAACTTATATTAACAAAAGCATTTATTTTATGACAAAACAAAAGAATATAATGATTTGAAATGGATAATTATTCACATTGCCTTAACTATTTGAACTGATTCAACAAATAAATTTATTTTTCAAATCTCTTAATTATTAATTTTCATAATATTATTAGATTAGTATTATTTTCTTTTGAATAAGCTTGCATGAACATAAATAATTGTTTTATGACAAAACAAAAGGTTATAATGACTTAAAATATATAATTGTTTAAATAGTCATAATTATTTGAACTAGTTTAGTAAACAGATAATTTCCTACTTATTAATTTTTGAAATATTAATAAATTGGTATTATTTTATTCTAATTAGGATTGTATGATGAAAAATAATTGTTTTATGACAAAACAAAAGTTCAAAATGATTTGAAATAGGTAATTGTTCAAATGACCATAACTATTTAAACTAATTCAATAAACTGATTTATGTTTTAAATCTCCAACTTTTTAATTTTGGAAATATTAATAAAATAATATTATTTCTCAAATTTTGAAATATTAATAAAGTTACATTATTTTATTTTAGATAAGCTTTTATGAAATGAAATAATTGTTTTATGATAAAACCAAGGGTCATAACAATTTTAAAATGATAATTGTTTAAAAAGTCATAACTATTTAAAGTTGTTTGGTAAACAGATTTATTTTTTAAAATTCCTTGCTTATTAATTTTTTGAATGTTAATAAAATAGTATTATTTTATTTCAAATAAGCAAGTCTGAATTGAAACAATTATTTTATGACTAAAGAAAGGTTAGAACGATTTGAAATAGATAAGTATTCTAATAGTCTTAACTATTTAAACTGGTTCAGCAAATACATTTATTTTTTAAATGTCTTACTTATAAATTTTTAGAATATTATTAGTTTAGCAATGTTTTACTCCAAATAAGTTTGTATGCATAGATACAATTGTTTTATGACAAAACAAAGATCATACTGATTTGAGATAGATAATTATTCAAATAGTCATAACTATTTGAACTGGTCTGGTAAACATATTTAGTTTTAAATCTCTTATTAATTTTCAAAATATTAATAAATTAATATTATTTTATTCTAAATAATTTTGTATGAATAGAAATAATTGTTTTATTACAAAACAAAATATCTTAACAATTTGAAATAAATAATTATTTAACTAGTCATAACTATTTGAACTCACTCGATAAACCGATTTATTTTTAAACATTTTACTTATTAATTTTTAAAATTTTAATAAATTAGTATTATTTTATTTCGAATAAGCTTTAATGAATAGAAACAACTAGTTTATGATAAAACAAAAGGTCATAACGATTTAAAATAGATAATTATTCAAATGGTAATAATTATTTGAACGTGTTTAGAAAACAAATTTATTATATATATTTTTACTTATTAATCTTTGGAATATTAGTAAATTTATATTATTTATTTGAAATAAGCTTGAATGATAGAAATAGTTGTTTTATGGCAAAACAAAAGGTCATAATGATTTGAAATAGATAATTATTCAAATGATAATAATTATTTGAACGTGTTTAGAAAACAAATTTATTATATATATTTTTACTTATTAATCTTTGGAATATTAGCAAATTTATATTATTTTATTTGAAATAAGCTTGAATGACAGAAATAATTGTTTTATGGCAAAACAAAAGGTCATAGTGATTTGAAATATTCAAATAGTCATAACTATTTGAACTTGTTTGGTAAACAGATTCATTTTTTAAATCTCTTACTCATTAATTTTTAGAATAGTAATAAGTTAATATTATTTTATTTCGAATAAGCCTATATGAATTGATATAATTGTTTTATGGCAAAACAAAAGGTCATAATGATTTGAACTAGATAATTATTCAAACAGTTATTACTATTTGAACTTGTTCGGTAAACATATTTATTTTTTAAAATTTTACTTATTAATTGTCGAAATATTAATAAATTAATATTATTTTAATCCAAATAAGCTAATATGAACAAAAATAATTGTTTTACGGCAAAACAAAAATAATTGTTTTAAAGGTCATAATGATTTGAAATAAATAATTATTCAAAAAGTCATAACTATTCAAAATTATTCGGTAAACAAATTTGAAATAAGCTTGTATGAATAGAAAAAAATTATTTTATGACAATACAAAAGGTTATAGTGATTTGAAATAGATAATTGTTTAAATAGCCATAATTATTTGAACTTGTTTGATAAACGGATTCATTTTTTAAATCTATAACTTATTAATTTTTGGATATTAATATATTAGAATTATTTTATTCTGAATAAGCTTGTATGAACAAAAACAATTATTTTGTGACAAAACTAAAGGTCATAATGATTTGAAATACATAATTATTCAAATAGTCATAATTGTTTGCATTGGTCATGCCAATAGACACATTTTCTAAATTTGTTACTTATTAATTTCAGAATATTAATAAATTAGCATTACTTTATTTTGAATAAGATTATATGAACAGAAACAATTGTTTTATGATAAAACAAATGGTCATAACAATTTGAAATAAATAATTGTTCAAATAGCTATAACTAATTAAATTGGTTTGGCAAACATATTTATTTTTTAAATCTCTTACGTATTAATTTTTAAAATATTAATACATTAATATTATTTTATTCCAAACAAACTTATATGAACAAAAACATTTGTTTTACGACAAAACAAAAGGTAATAACAATTTGAAATAGATAATTATTCAAATAGTCATAATTATTTGAAATAGTTTTGTAAATAGAATTGTTATGACTTTTTATTTTGTAATAAAACAATTGCTTTTGTTAACAAGCTTATTTGGATTAAAATAATATTAATTTATTAATATGTTGACAATTGATAAGTGAAAGATTTTAAAAAATAAATATGTTTACCAAATAAGTTCAAATAATTAAGACAATTTAAATAATTAGCTATTTCAAATAATTGTGACCTTTTGTTTTGTAATAAAACAATTGTTTCAGTTAATATATGCTTATTTGAAATAAAATAACTCTAATTTATTAATATACCAAAACTTAATGAGTAAGAGAATTAAAAAAATGAATCTATTTACTTAACAAGTTCAAATAGTTATGACTATCTAAATAATTATTTATTTCAAAACATTATGACCATTTGTTTTGTTATAAACCAATTGTTTCTTTTCATACGAGCTTATTCAAAATAAAATAATACTAATTTATTAATATTTCTAAAATTAATAAGTAAAAGGTTTAAATAATAAATCTATTTACCGAACAAGTTCAAATAGTTATTACTTTTTGAACAATTATATATTTCAAATCTTTATGATCTTTTGTTTTGTCATTAAACAATTGTTTCTATTCACACAAGTTTATTTGGAATAAAATAATACTAGTTTATTATTATTCTAAAAGTTAATAATTTAGAGATTTACAAAATAAATCTATTTATCGAACAAGTTTAAATAGTCATGTCTATTAAACTATTATCTATTTCAAATCATTATGACATTTTGTTTTATCATAAAATAATTGTTTCTATTCATAAAAAATTATTCAAAATAAAATAATACAATTTATTACTATTTCAAAAATTAATAAGGATTTAAAAATAAATGTGTTTTTTGAAGCAGTTCAAATAGTTAAAAATTATTATTAGAAATCATTTTGATATTTTGTTTAGTCAAAAAATAATTGTTTTAGTTCATACATGCTTATTCAAAATATAATAATACTAATTTATAAAAATTCAAAAAATTAATAAGAAATAAAAAAATCTATTTACCAAATAAGTTCAAATAGTTATGACTATTTGAACAATTATCTATTTAAAATTGTTATGACCTTTTATTTTATCATAAAACAACTGTTTCAGTACATAAATATTTCTCCAAAATAAAATAATATTATTTTATTAATATTTCAAAAATTAAGAAGTTGGAGTTTTAAAAATAAATTAGTTTTTCGAATTAGGTCAAATAATTATGGCCATTTGAATAATTATCTATCTCAAATCATTATGAACTTTTGTTTTGTCATAAAACAATTGTTTTTCATCACACAAGCCTATTTGGAATAAAATAATATCAATTTACTAATACTTGAAAAAATTAATAAGTAAGAGATTTAAAAAGTTAATTTGTTTACTGAACTAGTTCAAATAGTTATGACTATTTGAACAATTATATATTTCAAATTCTTATAACCTTTTTTTATCTCATAAAACAATTATTTCTATTCACACAAGTTTATTTGAAATAAAATAATATTGATATAATAATATTCTAAAAATTAATAACTAAGGGATTTAAAAAATAAATTTGTTTGTTGAACTAGTTCAAATATTTAAGGCTATATGAACAATTCTTTATTTCAAATCGTTATGACCTTTTGTTTTGTCATAAAATAATTTTTTCAGTTCTTAGTAACTTATTCGGAATAAAGTAAAACAAATTTATTAACATTTCAAAACTTAATAAGTAAGAGATTTAAAAAACAATTCTATTTGCCTAACCAGTTCAAATATTATGACTATTTGAATAATTATCTATTTCAAATCATTATGATCTTTTGTTTTGTCATAAAACAAATGTTTTTATTCATATAAGTTTGTTCGAAATAAAATAAAATTAATTTATTAATATTTTGAAAATTAAGAATTAAGAAATTTAAAAAGTAAAACTATTTACTAAACCAGTTCAATTAGTTATAACTATTTGAACAATTATTTGTTTTAAATCATTATGATCATTTGTTTTGTAATAAAATAATTATTTTTGTTCATACAATCTTATTCAAAATAAAGTAATACTAATTTATCAATATTCTGAAATAAATAACAAATTTAAAAAATGAATCAGCTAGCTTGACCAATGCAAATAGTTATGACTATTTGAATAATTATCTATTTCAAATCGTTATGACTTTTTGTTTTATCGTAAAATAATTGTTTCTGTCTGTACAAGCTTATTTGGAATAACACAATTCTATTTTATTAATATTCTAAAAATTAATAAGAGATTTAAAAAATGAATCTGTTTACTAAACAAGTACAAATCATTATGACTAATTGAACAATTATATATTTCAAATCGCTATAACCTTTTGTTTTGTCATAAAACAAAACTTTCTATTCATACAAACTTATTTCAAATAAAATTATACAAATTTATTAATATTTAGACAACTAAAAGTAAAAGATTTAAAAAATAAAAATGTTTATCGAATAAGTTCAAATAATTATGACTATTTGAACAATTATTTATTACAAATCATTATGACTTTTGTTTTGTCATGACACAATTGTTTTTCTTCATACAAGCCTATTTGAATTAAAATAATATTAATTTAGTAATATTTTAAAAATTAATAAGTAAAAGATTTTAAAATAAATATGTTTATCGAACAAGTTCAAATAGTCGTAACTATTTGAATAATTATCTATTTCAAATCATTATGACCTATTGTTTTGTCATAAAACAATTGTATCAGTTCATATAGGCTTATTTGAAATAAAATATTACTAACTTATTAATATTCTAAAAATTAATGAGTAAGAGATTTAAAAAAATGAATTTGTTTACTGAATATATTTAAATAGTTATGACTATTTGAACAATTATCTATTTCAAATCATTATGACCTTTTGTTTTGTCATAAAACAATTGTTTCTGCTTATTCCAAATAAAATAAGTAAATTTATTAATATTCCAAATTTAATAAGTAAAAATTTAAAAAATAAATTTGTTTTCTGAACATGTTTAAATAGTTCTGACTATTTGAACAATTATCTATTTCAAATAGTTATAACCTTTTGTTTTATGATAAACCAATTTTTTCTATCCATTCAAGCTTATTTCAAATAAAATAATTAAATTTATTAATATTCCAAAATTTAATATGTAAAAATTTAAAAAATCAATTTATTTTTTGAACATGTTCAATACTTATGACTATTTGAACAATTATCTATTTCAAATAGTTATGACCTTTTGTTTTGTGATAGACCAATTGTTTCTATCCATAAAATTTTATTCGAAATAAAATAATACTAATTTACTAATATTCCAAAAATTAATAAGTAAAAGATTTAAAAAATAAATCTGTTTACCGAGTAAGCTCAAACAGTTATGACTGTTTGAACAATTTTTTATTTCAAATAGTTATGATCTTTTGTTTTGTCATAAAATAATTGTTTCTATTCATACAAGTTTATTCAGAATAAAATAATACTACTTTATTAATATTTTGCAAATTGATAGGTAGGAGATCTAAAAAATAAATCTATTTATTGAACAAGTTCAAAATAATCATGTCCATTTGAACAATTATCTATTTCAAATCGTTATGACCTTTTGTTTTTCATAAAACAATTGTTTCTATTCATATGAAATTATTCAAAATAAAATAATATTGATATATTAATAGTTTGAAAATTCATAAGAGATTTAAAAACTAAATATATTTACCGAACCAGTTCAAATAGTTATGACTATTTGAACAATTATCTATCTCAAATCATAATTATCTTTATTTTGTCATACAACAATTGTTTCTTTTCATACAAGCTTATTTGGATTAAAATGATACTAATTTAATAATATTTCAAAAATTAATAAAGATTTAAAAAATAAATACGTTAGCCAAACTAGTTTAAATAGTTAAGATTATTAGAATAATTATCTATTTCAAATCATTCTAACCTTTTGTTTAGTCATAAAATAATTATTTCAATTCATACAAGTTTATTCGGAATAAAATAATACTAATTTATTAGCATTTGAAAAATTAATAAGCAAGAGATTTAAAAAAAAAATTGTTTACTGAACAATTTCAAATAGATATGACTACTTGAACAAGTATCTATTTAAAATTATTTTGACATTTTGTTTTGTCATAAAACAATTGTTTCAGTTAATAAAAAGTTTTACGAAATAAATAATACTACTTTATTAATATTTCAAAAATTATTAAGCTAGAGATTTAAAAACTAAAGCTATTTTCTGAAAGCAGTTCTAATAGTTATAACTATTTAAACAAATATGAATCTCAAATCGTTATGATCTTTGTTTTCTCATAAAATAATTGTTTTTGATCATATAAGTTGATTCAAATAAAAATAATACTAATTTAATAATATTTTGAAACTTAATAAGTAAGAGATTTAAAAAATAAATATGTTTGCCGAATCAGTTCAAATAGTTAAGATTATTAGAATAATTATCTATTTCAAATCATTTTGACCTTTTTTTTTAGTCATAAAATAATTGTTTCAGTTCATACAAGTTTATTAAAAAGAAAATAATACTAATTTATTAACTTTCAAAAAATTAATAAGCAAGATATTTGAAAAAATAAATTTGTTTACTAAACAAGTTCAAATCATTATGACTATTTGAACAATTATCTATTTAAAATCATTGTGAACTTTTTTTTTTTCATAAAACAATTGTTTCAGTTCACAAAAGTTTATCCAAAATAAAATAATATTACTTTTATTAATATTTTGAAAATTAAGAGATTTAAAAAATAAATCAGTTTACTGACTTAGTTTAAATAATTATGGCCATTTGAATAATTATCTATTTCAAATTGTTATTACGTTTCATTTTGTCATAAAACAATTATTTTTCAACATACAAGCTTATTTGAAATAAAATTGTTAGTACATTTTGTTTTTGTCATAAAACAATTATTTTTGAACTTACAAGTTTATTTTAAATAAAATAATACTAATTTATTAATATTTCAAGAATTAGTACGGGATTCAAAAAATAAATTTAATTACCAAATAAGTTCAAATAGTTATGACTATTTGAACAATTATCTTTTTCAAATTGTTATAATATTTTGTTTTATCATAAAACAATTATTTCTGTTCATATAAATTTATTCAAAAATAAATAATACTAAATTAATAATATTCTAAAAATTCATAACTAAGAGATTTAAAAAATAAATTTGTTTGTCGAACTAGTTTAAATAGTTAAGACTATGAATAATTATCTATTTTAAATCATTATGGCCTTTTATTTTGTTATAAAACAATTATTTTAGTTCATCCAAGCTTTTTCGTAATAAAATAAAACTAATTTATTAATATTTCAAAATTTTATAAGTAAGAGATTTAAAAAATAATTTTATTTATTGAACCAGTTGAAATAATTATAACTATTTGAACAATTATATATTTCAATTTGTTATAACCTTTTATTCTATCATAAAACAATTATTCTACTCATACAAGCTTATTTAGAATAAAATAATACTAATCAAATAATATTTTGATAATTAATAAATAAGAGATTTAAAAAATAAATTTGTTTGCCAGACCACTTCAAATAGTTAGGCTATATGAATAATTATCTGTTTCAAATAGTTATGACATTTTATTTTATTGTAAAACAATTTTTTTAGCTCTTTCTAACTTATTCATAATAAAATAAATTGAATTTATTAATATTTCAAAAATTAATAAGTATGAGATTAAAGACATAATTTTGTTAGCTAAACCAGTTCAAATAATTATGAATATTTGAACAATTATCTATTTTAAATCGTTATTACCTTTTGTTTTGTCATAAAACAAATGTTTTTGTTCATATAAATTTATTCAAAATACAATAATATTAATTTATTAATATCTTGAAAATTAATAAGTTAGAGATTTAAAAGATAGATATGTTTGCCAAACTATTTCAATTAGTTATAACTATTTGAACAATTATTTATTTCAAATTGTTATGACCATTTGTTTTATCACAAAACAATTGTTTTTGTTCATATAGTCTTATTCAGAATCAAGTAATGCTAATTTAAAATTAATAAGTAATGGATTTAGAAAATGTATCTGTTGGCTTGATTAGTGCAAATAGTTATGATTGTTTGAATAATTATCTATTTTAAATCATTATGACCTTCTGTTTTGTCACAAAACAATTGTTTCTGTCCGTACAAGCTTATTAAATAACATAATTCTAATTTATTAATATTCCAAAAATTTACAAGAGATTTAAAAAATGAATCTATTTACCGAACAAGTTTAAATAGTTATGGCTATTTGAACAATTATCTATTTCAAATTGCTAAAACCTTTTGTTTTGTCATAAAATAATTTTTTCTATTCATACAAGCTTATTTCAAATCTATTTATCGAATAAGTTTAAATAGTTATGACTATTTGAACAATTATTTATTTCAAATCATTATGACCTTTTGTTTTGTCATAAAACAATTATTTTTGTTCATAAAAGCTTATTCAAATTAAAATAATAGTAATTTATTAATATTTCAACAATTAATAAGTAAAAGATTTAAAAAAATAAATATGTTTAACTATTTAAATAATTATCTATTTTAGATTGTTTTGATCTTTTGTTTCGTCATAAAAAATTGTATCAATTCATATAGGCTTATTCAAAATAAAAGAATATTAACTTAATAATATTCAAAAAATTAATGAGTAAGAGATTTAAAAAATGAATCTGTTTACCGAACAAGTTCAAATAGTTATGACTATTTGAACAATTATCTATTTCAAATCATTATGACCTTTTGTTTTGTCATAAAACAATTGTTTACGTTCATAGAAGCTTATTTCAAATAAAATAATATAAATTTACTAATATTCTAAAGATTAATAAGTAAGAATTTAAAAAATAAATCTATTTTCTTAACACGTTCAAATAATTATCACTATTTGAACAATTATCTATTTGAAAATCATTATGAACTTTTTTGTCATAAACTAATTATTTCTATTCATAAAGGCTTATTCAAAATAAAAAAATTAATCTATTAAAATTCAAAAAATTAATAACTTAAAGATTTAAAAAATAAATTTGTTTATCGAGCGAATTCAAATAGTTATGACAACTTAAATAATTATTTATTTCAAATTGTTATGATATTTTGTTTTGTCATAAAACAATAGTTTCCATTCATACAAGTTTATTCAAAATAAGATAATACTAATTTATTAATATTCTAAAAATTAAGAAGTTGGAGATTTAAATAATAAATATGTTTACGGAACAAGTTCAAATAGTCATATTCATTTGAACTATTATCTATTTCAAATCGTTAGGACATTTTGTTTTGTCGTAAAACAATTGTTTCTATTCATAAAAAATTATTCAGTATAAAATAATACTATTTTATTAATATTTTAAAAATGAATAAGAGATTCAAAAAATAAATTTGTATACTGGACCGGTTCAAATAGTTATGACTATTTGAATAGTTATCTATTTCAAATCGGTATGATCTTTGTTTTACCATAAAATAATTGTTTCTATTCATATAAACTTATTTGAAGTAAAATATTGCTAAACTAATAATATTTTAAAAAATAATAAGTAAGAGATTTAAAAAATAAATGTATTTACTGAACCAGTCCTGAACCAGTCAAATAGTTAAGACTATTGAACAGTTATCTATATTCTAACCTTTTGTTTAGTCATAAAATAATTGTTTCAGTTCATACATACATATTTGAAATAAAATAATAATATTTTATTAACATTTAGAAAATTAATAAGGAATTTAAAAAAAAAATTTGTTTACCGAATAAGTTCAAATAATTATGACTATTTGAACAATTATTTATTTAAAATTGTTATGATCTTTTATTTTATCATAAAACAATTGTTTCATTTCATAAAAGTATGTCCAAAATAAAATAATATTACTTTATTAATATTTCAAAAATTGAGAAGTGGGAGATTTAAAAAAAATCAGTTTATCAAATCAGTTCAAACAATTATAGCTATTTGAACAATTATCTATTTCAAATTGTTATAAAATTTTGTTTTGTCATAAAACAATTGTTTTTCAACATTCAAACCAATTCAAAATAAAATAATACTAATTTATTAATATTTCAAAAATTAATAAGTATGAGCTTATTTTTTATCGAACCAGTTCAAATAATTAGGACTATTTGAACAATTATATATTTCAAGTCATTATAACCTTTTGTTTTGTCAAAAAACAATTACTTATGTTCATACAAGCTAATTCGAAATAAAATAATACTAATCTAATAATATCATGAAAATTAATAACTAAGAGATTTAGAAAATAAATTTGTTTGTCAAACTAGTTTAAATTGTTAAGGCTATATAAATAATTATCTATTTCAAATCGTTATGTCCTTTTGTTTTATCGTAATCTATTAATATTTCAAAATTAATATGACATTTAAAAATTAAATTTGATTATTAAACTAGTTCAAATAGTTTTGACTATTTGAGCAATTATTTATTTCAAATTATTATGACTTTTTGTTCTGTTATAAAACAATAGGTTATGTTCATACAAGCTTATTTGGATTTATTGTAATCTATTAATATTTCAAAATTATTATGACATTTAAAAATTAAATTTGATTATTAAACTAGTTCAAATATTTATGACTATTTAAGCAATATTTATTTCAAATTATTATGACTTTTTGTTCCGTTATAAAACAATAGTTTATGTTCGTACAAGCTTATTCAGATTAAAATAATACTAATTTATTAAAATTTCAACAATTAATAAGTAAAAAATTAAAAGATAAATTTTTTTACTAAACTAGATCAAATAGTCATGACTATTTAAGTAAATATCTATTTCAAATTGTTATGACCTTTTGTTTTGTCATAAAAAAATTATTTTAGTTAATCTAAAATTATTCAAATAAAATAATACTAAGCTATTCATATTCCAAAAATTAACAATTAAGAGATTTAAAAAATGAATCTGTTTATGGAACAAGTTTAATTAATTATGATTATTTGAACAATTATCTATTTGAAATTGCTATAACCTTTAATGATTTTTTTGTTCATACAATATTATTTCAAATAAAATAATATAAATTTATCAATATTAAGACAATTTATAAATAAAAGATTTAAAAAATAAAAATGTTTATTGAACAATTCAAATCATTATGACTATTTGAACAATTATTATTTTAAATTGTTATGACTTTTTGTTTTGTTATAAAACTATTATTTTTATTCATACAAGCTTATTCAAATTAAAATAATATTAATTTATTAATATTTTTACAAATAATAAGTAAAAGATTTAAAAAATAAATATGTTTACTAAATAAGTTCAAATAGTCATGACGATTTGAATAATTATCTATTTCAAATCATTATGACTTTTGTTTTGTAATAAAACAATCGTTTCCATTCATATAAGCTTATTTGAAATAAAATAATACTAATTTATTCATATTTCAAAAATTAATGAGTAAGAGAATTAAAAAATGAATCTGTTTAATAAATATGTTCAAATAGTTATGACTATCTAAATAATTATCAATTTCAAAACATTATGACATTTTGTTTTGTCATAAAACAATTGGTTCTATTCATGCAAGCTTATTTCAAATAAAATAATATAAAATTTATTAATATTCCAAAAATTAATAAGTAAAATTTTAAAAAATAAATATGTTTTCTAAACATGTTCAAATAGTTATGACTATTTGAACAATTATCTATTTCAGATCATTATGATCTTTTGTTTTATCATAAACCAATTGTTTCTATTCATAAAAGCTTATTAAAAAAAATAATACTAATATATTAAAATTTCAAAAATTAATAAGTAAAAGATTTAAAAAATAAATCTATTTACCGAATGAGTTCAAATAGTTATGACTATTTGAACAATTATTTATTTCAAATCATTATGATTTTTTGTTTTGCCATAAAACAATTGTTTCTATTCATACAATTTCATTTGACATAAAATAAAACTAATTTATTAATATTCTAAAAATTAATAAGTTGAAGATTTAAAAAATAATTCTATTTACCAAACAAGTTCAAATAGTCTTATCCATTTGAACTAATATCTATTTTGAATCGTTATGAGCTTTTGTTTTGTCATAAAATAATTGTTTCTGTTCATGCAAAATTATTCAGATTAAAATAATATAGATCTATTAATGTTTTGATAATTAATAAAAGATTTAAAAACTAAATCTATTGTTTGAAAACAGTTCAAATAGTTATGATTATTTGAACAATTATCTATCTCAAAACATTATGATATTTATTTTGTCATAAAAAAATTACTCCTTTTTATACATGCTTATTTGAATTAAAATAATACTAATTTAATAATATTCCAAAAATTAATAAGTAAGAGATTTAAAAAATAAATATGTTTGTCGAACTAGTTCAAATAGTTAAGACTATTAGAACAATTATCAATTTTAAATCGTTTTGACCTTTTATGTAGTCATAAGACAATTATTTCAGTTCGTACAAGCTTATTAAAAATAAAATAATAATAATTTATTAACATTTGAAAATTTAATAAGCAAGAGATTTAAAACAATAAATCTGTTTACCAAAAAAGTTCAAAAAGATTTGACTTTTTGAACAATCCTTCTAACTATTTAAAGTCATTATGAGCATTTGTTTTCTCATAAAACAATTGTTTCAATTCATAAGAACTTATCTGAAATAAAATACTACTGCTTTATTAATATTTTGAAAGTTAATAAGCAAGAGATTTAAAACTTAAAATAGCTTTCCAAACCAGTTCAAATAGTTATGACTAATTGAACAAATGTTAATCTCAAATCATTATGATCTTTGTTTTCTCTTAAAACAATTGTTTTTGATCATCCAAGCTTATTCATATAAAAATAATGCTAATTTAATAATATTCCAAAAATTAATAGGAGATTTAAAGAATTAAAGTGTTTGATGAACCGGTTCAAACAGTTAAGACTATTAGAATAATTATCTATTTCAAATCATTTTGACATTTTGTTTAGTCATATAATAATTGTTTCAATTCATACAAGCTTATTTGAAATAAAATAATATTAATTTATTAATATTTATTTATTTCAAATTGTTTGACCTTTTGTTCAAATAGTTAAGACTATATGAGCAATTATTTATTTCAAATTGTTATGACCTTTTGTTTTGTCATAAAACAATTATTTTAGCTCATACAAGCGTATTCATAATAGGGTAAAACTAATTTATTAATACTTCAAAAAATTATAAGAGATTTAGAAAATAATTTTATTTACCGAACCGGTTCAAATAATTATAACTATTTGAATAATTATTTATTTAAATTCATTATTACTTTTTGATTTGTCATAAAACAATTGTTTTTGTTAAGATAAGTTTGTTCAAAATAAAATAATACAAATTTAATAATATTTCAAAACTTAATAAACAAGAAAGTTAAAAAATAAATCTAACTGTTGAATCAGTTAAAATAGTTATGACGATATGAACAATTATCTATTTTAAATCGTTATGATCTTTTCTTTTGTCGTAAAACAATTGTTTTGTTCATACATGATTTTTTTATTAAAATAATACTAATTTAATAATATTTTGAAAATTAATAAATAAGAGATTTAAAAAATAAAGTTGTTTACTGAATCAGTTCAAATGGTTAAGACTATTAGAATAATTATCTATTTAAAATCATTCTGACCTTTTGTTTAGTTATAAAACAATTGTTCTAGTTCATGCAAGCTTATTCAAAATAAATTAATAATAATTTATTAGCATTCATAAAATTAATGAGAAAGAGATTTAAAAAAATAAATTTGTTTACCATTTGAACAAATTTCTATTTAAAATCATTATAACCTTTTGATTTGTCATAAAAAAATTATTTAAGTTAATACAAGCTTAGATGGAATAAAATAATACTAATTTATTAATATTTCCTAAAATAATAAGTAAGAAATTTAAAAAATAAATCCGTTTACCGAATCAATTAAAATAATTATGGCCATTTGAACGATTATCTGTTTTAAATTGTTATGACCTTTTGTTTTGTCATAAAATATTTTTTTTTGATCATACAAGCTTATTCAAAATAAAATAATACTAATTTTTTAATATGTCAAAAATTAATAAGTAAGAGATTTAAAAAATAAATATGTTTATCGAACCAGTTCAAATAGTTATGACTATTTAAACAATTATCAATCTCAAATCATTAATATCTTTGTTTTGTCATAAAACAATTATTTCTTATCATAGAAGCTTATTCAATTAAAAATAATACTAATTTAATAATATTTTAGAAATTAATAAGAGATTTAAAAAAGAAATTTTTTTGCCGAACTAGTTCAAATAGTTAAAACTATTAGAATAATTATCTATTTTAAAATTTTCCAACCTTTTGGTTAGTCATAAAATATTTGTTTCATATCTTACATTCTTATTTGGAATAAAATAATCTAAATTTATTAACATTAAAAAAATTAATAAGCAAAAGAATTGAAAAAATAAATTTGTTTATTGAACAAATTCAAATAGTTATAACTATTTGAACAATTAAATATTTAAAATCATTATGACCTTTTGTTTTGACATAAAATAATTGTTTTAGTTCATAAAAGCTTATCCAAAATAAAAATCATACTAATTTTTTAATATTTCAAAAATTAATAAACAAGAGTTTAAAAAAATATTTTTATCAAACAAATTCAAATAGTTATGACTATATGAACAATTGTCCATTGAAAATTGTTATGACCTTTTGTTTTGTCACAAAACAATTATTTCAGTTTATATAAGTTTATTCAAAATAAAATAATACTAATTTATTAATATTCCAAAAATTAATAATTAAGTGATTTAAAAAGTGAATTTGTTTACCATATCAGTTCAAATCATTATAGCCATTTCAACAATTATCTATTTCAAATCGTTATTACCTTTTGTTTGGTCATATAACAATTTTTTTTATCATACAAGTTTATTCAAAATAAAATAATATTAATTTATTAATCTTTCAAAAATTAATATGTAAGAGATTTGCAAAATAAATCTATTTACCAAATTAGTTTAAATAGTTATGATTATTTGAACAATTGTATACTTCAAATCATTATAACCTTTTGTCTTGTCATAAAACAATTATTTCTAATCATATAAGCTTATTCGAAATAAAATAATACTAATATAATAATATTCCAAAAATTATTCACTAAGAGATTTAAAAAATAAATTTATCAACCCAACTAGTTCAAATAGTTAAATATTATATGAATAATTATATATTTTAAATCATTTTTGTTTTGCCATAAAACAATTTTTTCAATTCATAATAGCTTATTAAGAATAAAATAAAATGAATTTATTAACATTTCAAAAATTAATATGTAAGATATTTAAAAAATAATTCTATTTACCTAACCAGTTTAAATAATTATAACTATTTAAATCATTATGACCTTTTGTCTTATTGTAAAATAAATGTTTTTATTCATATAAGTTTGTTCAAAATAAAAAAAATACTAATCTATTAATATTTCAAAAATTAATAAGAGATTTAAAAAATAACCTGTTTATTAAACCAGTTCAAATAGTTGTAACTATTTGAGGAATTATTTATTTCAAATTGTTATGACTTTTTGTTCTATTATAAAACAATAGTTTCTATTCATACAAGCTTATTTGATTAAAATAATATTAATTTATTAATATTTTGACATTTAATAAGCAAAAAATTTTAAAAACAACTATGTTTACCAAACTAGATCAACTAGCCTTGATTATTTTAACAAATATCTATTTCAAAACATTATGACCTTTTGTTTTGTCATAAAAAAATTATTTCAGTTCATATAAAATTATTCAAAATAAAATAATACTAAGTTATTAATATTCCAAAAATTAATAATTAAGATATTTAAAAAATGAATATGTTTATCGAACAAGTTTAAACAATTATAACTATTTCAATAATTATTTATTTGAAATCGCTATAACCTTTTATTTTGTCATAAAATGATTTTTTTATTTATACAAGCTTATTTTGAATAAAATAATACAATTTTATTAATATTAAGATAATTAATAAGTAAAAGATTTAAAAAATAAATCTGTTTACTGAATAAGTTTAAATCTTCATGACTATTTGAATAATTTTTTATTTCAAATTATTATGACTTTTTGTTTTGTCATAAAACAATTGTTTCAGATTATACGAGCTTATTCATATTAAAATAATATTAATTTATTAATATTTTGACAAATAAAAAGTAAAAGATTTTAAAAAATAAATATGTTTGTTGAACAAGTTCAAATAGTCATGACTATTCAAATAATTATCTATTGTAAATCATTGCGACCTTTTATTTTGCAATAGAATAATTGTTTCAGTTTATATAAGCTTATTCAAAACAAAATAATACTAATTTATTGATATTCCAAAAATTAATGATTAAGAGAACTAAAAAATGAATCTATTTACTGAACATGTTTAAATAGTTATGACTATCTAAACAATTGTCTATTTGAAAACATTATGACCTTTTTTTTTGTGATAAAATAATTGGTTTTGCTAATGCAAGCTTATTTTGAATAAAAGAATATAAATTTAGTAATATTCCAAAAATTAATAAGTAAAAATTTAAAAAATAAATATGTTTTCTGAACATGTTCAAATAGTTATGACTATTTGAAGAATTATCTATTTCAATTTGTTTTATCATAAATCAATTGTTGCTATTCATAAAAGTTTATTTGAAATAAAAAAATAATAATTTATTAAAATTCCAAAAATTAATAAGCAAAAGATTTAAAAAATAAATCTATTTATCAAACGAGTTTAAATCGTTATGACTATTTGAAAAATTATTTATTTTAAATCATTATGATTTTTTGTTTTGTCATAAAACAATTGGTTCTATTCACACAATTTTATTAAAATAAAATAATACTAATTTATTAATATTCTAAAAATTAATAAGTTGGAGATTTAAAAAATAAATTCGTTTACCGAACAAGTTCAAATAGTCATGTTTATTTGAACTATCACCTACTTCAAATTGTTATGATATTTTGTTTTATCATAAAACAATTTTTCTATTCATACAAAATTATTAATAATAAAATAATACTAATTTTTTAATATTTCAAAAATTAATAAAAGATTTAAAAACTAAATCTATTTATCGAACCAGTTCAAATTATTATGATATTTCTTTTCTCGTAAAACAATTATTTCTATTCATATAAGCTTATTTGAAGAAAAATATTTGCTAAATTAATAATATTCTAAAAATTAATAAGAAATAGATTTAAAAAATAAATGTGTTTGCTGAACCAGTTCAAATAGTTAAAACTATTAGAATAATTATCTATTTCAAATCATTATAACCTTTCGTTTAGTCATAAAATAATTTTTTTAATTCATACAAGCTTATTTGAAATAAAATAATGCTAATTTATTAACATTCCAAAAACTAATACACAAGAAATTTTAAAAAATAAATCCGTTTACCAAATAAGTTCAAATAATTATGACTATTTGAACAATTGTCTATTTAAAATAAATATGACCTTTTGTTTTATCATAAAATAATAGTTTCAGTTCATAAAAGTTTATCTGAAATAAAATAATTTTACTTTATTAATATTTCAAAAATTGATAAGTTAGAGATTTAAAAAAGAAGTCAGTTTATCGAATCGGTTCAAATAATTATGGCCATTTCAACAATTATGTATTTCAAATCATTATAAACTTTTTGTTTTGTCATAAAACAATTGTTTTTCATCATACAAGCCTATTCAAAATAAAATAGTACTAGTTTATTAATATTTCAAAAATTAATATGCAGGAGATTTAAAAAAATAAATTTACCAGAGTAGTTCTTATTTGAATACTTATCTATTTCAAATTGTTATAACCTTTTATTCTATTATAAAATAATTATTTTAGTTCATATAAGCTTATTTAGAATAAAATAATACTAATTTAATAATATTCCAAAAATTAATAACTAAGAGTTTAAAAAATAAATCTATTTGCCGAAGCAGTTTAAACAGTTAAGAGTATATGAACAATTATCTATTTCAAATCATTCTAACTTTTTGTTTTGTTATAAAATAATTATTTCAGTTCATACTAACTTATTCGAAATAAAATAATACTAATTATTAATATTTTAAAAATAAATAAGTGATTTAAGAAGTGAATTTGTTTACTGAATCAAGTCAAATAATTATGGCCATTTCAATAATTATCTATTTCAAATCATGATTACGTTTTGTTTGTCATATAACAGTTATTTTTTATCATACAAGTTTATTCAAAATAAAATAATATTAATTTATTAATTTTGAAAAAATTAATAAGTATGAGATTTAAAAAATAAATCTTTTTAATGAACCAATTTAGATAATTATGACTTTTTGAACAAATGTATACTTCAAATCGTTATAATCTTTTGTTCTGTCATAAAAAAATTATTTTTGTTCATACATGCTTACTTGAAATAAAATAACACTTATATAATAATATTTAAAAAATTAATAACTAAGAGATTTAAAAAATAAATTTGTTTGCCAAAGTAATTCCAATAGTTAAAATTATATGAATAGTTATCTATTTCAAATCATTTTTGTTTTGTCATATAAACAATTTGGAATAAAACAAAATGAATTTATTAATATTTCAAAAATTAATATGTAAGGGATTTAAAATATAATTTTTTTTACCTAACTAGTTCAAATAATTATGACTATTTGAACAATTATCTATTTCAAATTGTTATGACTTTTTGTTTTTTCATAAAACAAATGTTTTTGTTCATATAAGTTTCTTCAAAAAAAAAGTACTAATCTACTAATATTTCAAAAATTAATAAGAGATTTAAAAAAAAAATATGTTTATCAAAGCAATCCAAAAAGTTATGACTATTTAAGGAATTATTTCATTCAAATTGTTATAACTTTTTGTTTTGTTATAAAACAATAGTTTTTATTCATACAAGCTTATTCAAATTAAAATAATACTATTTATTAATATTTCAATAATTAATAACTAAAAAATTTCAAAAATAAGTATGTTTACTGAACTATATCAATTAGTCATGACTATTTGAATAAATACCTATTTCAAATCGTTATGATCTTCTGTTTTATCGTAAAAAGAATATTTCAGTTCATATTAGGTTATTTGAAATAAAATAATACTAAGTAATTAATATTCCAAAAATTAATAATTAAGAGATTTAATAAATGAATTTGTTTGCCGAATAAGTTTAAATAATTATGTTTAAAAAATAAATATGTTTATCAAAAATGATTTTTTTGTTCATACAAGCTAATTTCAAATAAAATAATAAAAATTTATTAATATTAAGACAATTAATAAGTAAAAGATTTAAAAAATAAATCTGTTTACCGAAAAAGTTTAAATTTTTATGACTCTTTGAACAATTAATTATTTCAAATTGTTATGACTTTTTGTTTTTTCATAAAATAATTGTTTTTTTTCATACAAGCTTATTCGGAATAAAATAATATTAATCTATTAATATTTCGACAATTAATAAGTAAAAGATTTAAAAATAAATATGTTTTTTGAACAAGTTCAATAGTCATGACTATTTGAATAATTATCTATTTCAAATCATTATAACCTTTTGTTTTGTAATAAAACAATTGTTTTAGTTCATATAAGCTTATTTGAAATAAAATAATACTAATTTATTAATATTCCAAAAATTAATGAGTAAAAGAATTAAAAATTGAATTTGTTTGCTGACCATGTTCAAATAGTTATGAATATCTGAATAATTATCTATTTCAAAACGTTATTACCGTTTATTTTGTCACAAAATAATTGGTTTTGTTCATGCAAGCTTTTATGAGTAGAAATTATTGTTTTGTAACAAAACAATAAATCATAAGAATTTAAAATAAATAATTGCTCAAATAGTTATAACTTTTTGAACGGTTTGATAAAAAAATATATTTTTTAATTTTTGAAATATTAATATATTAGTCTTATTTTATTTTGAACAAACTTATATGAACAAAAATATTTGTTTTATGACAAAATAAAATATCATAGCGATTTAAAATAGAGTTTGTTCAAATAGTCATAATTATTTGAAATGGTTAGGTAAACAAAATTATTTTTTAAATCTCTTACATATTAATTTTTGAAATATTAATAAATTCATTTTATTTTATTTTGAATAAGCTAGTATGGATTGAAAAAATTGTCTTATGACAAAATAAAAATGATTTGAAATAGATAATTGTTCATATAGTCTTAACTATTTGAACTAGTTTGGCAAACAAATTTATTTTTTAAATCTCTTATTAATTTTAGAATATTTTTATATTAGTATTGTTTTATTTTGAATAAGTTTGTATGAATAGAAATAATTATTTTATGACAAAACATAAGGTTATAATGATTTTAAGTATACAATTGTTCAAATAATCATAACTATTTAAACTGGTTTGGTAAATAGATTTATTTTTTTAAATCTCTTACTTATTAATTTTGGAAAGATTAATAAATTACTATTATTTTATTTTGAATAAACATATATGATAAAAATCAATCGTTATATGACCAAACAAAAAGTAATAATGATTTGAAATAAATAATTGTTAAAATGGCCATAAGTATTTGAATTGATTTGGTAAACAGGTTCACTTTTTAAATCACTTATTAATTGTCAAAATAGTGATAAATTAGTATTATTTCATTTTGACTAAGCTTGTATCATTCAAACAATTATTTTATGACAAAACAAAAGGTCATAAAGATTTTAAATAGACAATTGTTCAAACAGTCATCACTATTTAAACTTGTTCGATAAACAAATTTATTTTTTCAGATAATTTCCTTGTTAATTTTCTAAATGTTAATAAATTTAGATTATTTTATTTTAAATGAGCTTGTAAGATGTGAAACAAATATTTTTTTACTAAACAAAGGTCCATATGATTTGAAATGGATAATTATTTTAATAGTTACAACTATTTGAATTGGCTCAACAAACACATTTATTTTTTAAATCTCTTACTTATTATTTTTTAGAATATTATTAAATTATTATTATTTTTAACCGAATAAGCTTCTATGATCAGAAAACAGTTGTTTTATGACAAAACAAAAATCTTAACAATTTGAGATTGATAATTGTTCAAATAGTCATAACTATGTGAACTGGTTCGGTAACCATATTTATTTTTTAAATCTCTTATTAATTTTTGAAATATTAATAAATTAATATTATTTTATTTCAAGTAAGCTTGTATGATAAAAAAACAATTGTTTTATGACAAAACAAAAGCTCATAACAATTTGAAATAGATAATTGTTCAAATAGCTATAATTATTTTAACTAATTTTGTAAACATATTTTATTTTTTAAGTTTCTTTCTTATTATTTTAGTAAATATTAATAAATTAGTATTATTTAATTCCATTTAAGTTTGTATTAACTAAAACATTTGTTTTATGACAAAACAAAAGGTTATAATGATTTTAAATAGACAATTGTTCAAATAGTAATAACTATTAGAACTTGTTCGATAAACAAATTTTTTTAAATTTCTTTCTTATTAATTTTTCAAATATTAATAAATTAGTGTTAATTTATTTTAAATAAGCTTGTATGAACTAGAACAATTGTTTTATGACTAAACAAAAGGTCAAAATGATTTCAAATAGATAATTATTCTAATAATCTTAACCATTTGAATTGATTCAATAAACAAATTTATTTTTTAAATCTCATGCTTATTAATTTTCAAAATATTATTAAATTAGTATTATTTTAATTAGAATAAGCTTGTATAAATAAAACAATTGTTTTACGACAAAAGAAAAAGGTCATAACAATTTGGAACGAATAATCGTTCATATAGTCTTAACTATTTGAATTGATTCGGTAATTAGATTTATTTTTTTAATTTTCTTGGTTATTAAGTTTTGGAATATTATTAAATTAGTATTATTTTGTTTTGAATAAAATAGTATGAACATGACCAATTGTTTGATTACAAAATAAAAAGTTATAATGATTTGAAATAGATAATTATTCAAATATTATTTTATTTCAAATAAACTTGTATGAATAGAAACATATGTTTTATGACAAAACAAAATATCAAAACTATTTGAAATAACTATGTGAACTCACTCGATAAACTAATTTATTTTTGAAATATTTTACTTATTAATTTTTGAAATTTTAATAAATTAGTATTTTTTTATTTTGAATAAGTTTTTATGAATAAAAATGACTGGTTTATGACAAAATAAAAGGTACTAATGATTTCAAATAGATTATTATTCAAATAGTCATAACTATTTGAACGTGTTTAGAATACATATTTATTTTTTATATTTTTACTAATTAATTTTTGGAATATTAAGAAATTTAAATTATTTTATTGGAAATAAGCTCGCATAAACAGAACCAATTGTTTTATGACAAAACAAGATGTCATAATGTTTTGTGATAGTTAATTATTCAAATTGTCATAACTATTTGAACTTCTTCGGTACACAGATTCTTTTTTTTTTTTTAATTTTTACTTATATATGAATAAATTAATATTATTTTTATCCAAATAAACTTATATGAACAGCAACAATTATTTTATGAAAAAACAAAAAGTCATAACAAGTTGAAATAAATAATTGCTCAAATAGTCATAACGATTTGAACTTGTTCAGTAAACAGATTTATTTTTTAAATCTGTTACTTATTAATTATTTTAATATTAATAAATTTGTATTATTTTATTCGAAATAAGCTAGTATAAACAGAAAATTTTATTTTATGAAAAAACAAAAGGTTATAGTGATTTCAAATATATAATTGTTCAAACAATCATAATTATTTAAACTTGTTTAGTAAACAGATTTATTTTGAAATCTTTTTATTATTAATAAATTAGTATTACTTTTATTTCCAATAAACTTATATGAACTAAAACAATTCTTTTATGACAAAACAGAAGGTCATAACCATTTGAAATAGATAATTATTCAAATAGTCATGGTTATTTGATCTAGTTTGATAAACATATTTATTTTTAAAATTTTTTAGTTATTAATTGCCGATATATTAATAAATTAGTATTATTTTAATCCAAATAAGCTTGTATGAATAGAAACAATCATTTTATAATAGAACAAAAAGTCATAACGATTTGAAATAAATAATTGCTTAAATAGTCATAACTATTTGAACTAGTTTGATAAATAGATTTATTTTTTAAATCTCTTATTAATTTTCTAAATATTAATAGATTAGTGTTACTTTATTTTGAACAAACTTATATGAACAAAAATATTTTTTTATGGCAAAACAAAAGGTCATAATGTTTGAAATAGATAATTGTTCAATTAGTCATAATTATTCTAAACAGAATTATTTTTTAAATCTCTTAATTATTAATTTTTGAAATATTAATAAATTCATTTTATTTTATTCCAAATAAACTAGTATGAATTCAAAAAAACTTATTTTATGACAAAAAAAGTTATAATGATTTAAAATATATATTTATTCATATAGTCTTAAATATGTAAAATGGTTCGGCAAACAAATTTATTTGTTAATTCTCTTAGTTATTAATATTTGAAATATTATTAGATTAGTATTATTTTATTGTGAATAAGCTTGTATGAACAAAAATAATAATTTTGTGATAGAACAAAATGTTATAATGATTTGAAGTTTATAGTTGTTAAATAGTTATAACTATTTGAAATAGGTTGGTAAACAGATTTATTTTTTAAATCTTTTACTTATTAATATTTGAAAGATTAATAAATTAGTATTAATTTATTTCGAATAAGCTTGAATGTTCAAAAACAATTGTTATATGACCAAACAAAAGGTAATAACAATTTGAAAGAGATAATTATTGACATAGCCATAATTATTTGAACAGGTTCAGTAAATAGATTCACTTTTTAAATAACTTAGTTATTATTTTTTGAAATATTAATAAATTAGTATTATTTTATTTTGAATAAGCATGTATGAACTAAAACAATTGTTTTATGACAAAACAAAAGTCTTAACAATTTGAAATAGATAATTGTTCATATAGTCTAACTGTTTGAACTGTTTTGGCAAATAAATTTATTTTTTAAATCTCATATTAATTTTTGAAATATTATTAAATTAGTATTATTTTATTTTGAATAAACCTATATGAACTGAAACAATTATTTTATAACAGAACAAAAGGTTATAATGATTTGAAATAGATAATTGTTCAAATTGGAACTGGTTTAGTAAACAAATTTTTTTTTTAATTCTCTTACTTATTAATTTTTGAAATATTATTAAACTAGTATTATTTTATTTCTAATAGGCTTGTATGATGGAAAACAATTATTCTATGACAAAACAAAAGTTTATAACAATTTGAAATAGATAATTGTTCTAATGGTTATAATTATTTGAACTGATTCGATAAACTAACTTATTTTTTAAATATTAATAAAGTAGTATTATTTTATTTTGGATATGATTTTATGAATTGAAACAATTGTTTTATGATAAAATAAAATGTCATATTTATTTTAAATAGATAGTTGTTCAAATAGTCATAAGTATTTGAACTTGTTTGGTAAACAAATTTATTTTTTTAATTTCTTGTTTATTAATTTTCTAAATGTTAATAAATTAGTATTTTTTTTATTTTGAATAAGCTTGTATGAATAAAAAAATTTGAAATAGATAATTGTCCTAATAATCTTAACTATTTGAACTAGTTCAACAAATACAATTATTTTTTAAATCTCTTACTTATTAATTTTTAGAATATTCTTAATTTAGCAATATTTTACTCCAAATAAGCTTGTCTAAACAAAAATAATTATTTTATAACAAAACAAAGATCACAATGATTTGAGATAGATAATTGTTCAAATAGTCATAGCTATTTGAACTGGTTTGATAAACATATTTATTTTTTAAATCTCTTATTAATTTTTAAAATATTAATAAATTATTGTTATTTTATTACGAATAATTTTATATGAATAGAAACGATTGTTTTACGACAAAACAAAATGCCATAACGATTTGAAATAGATAATAGTTCAACTGGACATGACTATTTGAACTTGTTTAGTGAACAGATTTATTTTTTAAATCTCCAACTTATTAATTTTTAGAATATTAATAAGTTAGTATTATTTTATTTTGGATAAATATGCATGAGTAGAAACAATTGTTTTATAACAAAACAAAAGATCATATCGATTTGAAATAAATAATTGTTCAAATAGTCAAACTATTTGAACTCTCTCAGTGAACAAATTTATTTTTTTTAAATCTTTTACATATTAATTTTTGGAATTTTAATAAATTAATATTATTTTATTATGAATAAACCTTTATGAACAGAAACAATTGGTTTATGACAAAGCAAAAGGTTATAATGATTTGAAATAAATAATTGTTCAAATAGTCATAACTATTGAATGTTTTCAGAAAATAGATTTATTTTTAAAATTTTTACTTATTAATTTTTGAAATGTTAATAAATTTTTATTATTTTATTCAAAATAAGCTTGCATGCAGAAATTGTTTTATGACAAAACAAAAGGTCATAATGTTTTGAAATAGATAATTATTAAGATAGTCATAATTATTTGAATTTGTTTGGTGAATAGATTCAATTTTTTAATTTTCTTACTCATTAATTTTTAAAATATTAATAAATTAGTATTATTTCATTTCAAATAAGCTTATATGAATTGAAACAATTGTTTTATTACAAAACAAAAGGTCACAATGATTCAAAATAATTAATTATTCAAATAGTCATGACTATTTCAACTTGTCCTGTAAACATATTTATTTTTTTAAATATTTTACTTATTAATTGTCAAAATATTAACAAATTAATATTATTTTAATTCAAATAATCATGTACGAATAGAAACAATTGTTTTATGATAAAACAAAAGGTCATAACAATTTGAAATAAATAATTGTTTAAATAGTCATAAAGATTTGAACTTGTTCGATAAACAGATTTATTTTTTAAATCTTTTACCTATTAATTGTCTTAATATTAATAAATTTGTATTATTTTATTTGAAATAAACTTGTATAGACAAAAAAATTATCTTATGACAAAACAAAAGGTTATAGCAATTTCAAATAGATAATTGTTCAAATAGTCATAATTATTTAAACTTATTCGATATGTAGATTCATTTTTTAAATTTCTTAATTATTGATTTTTGGAATATTAATAAATTGGTATTATTTTATTTAGAATAAACTTATATGAACTAAAGCAATTCTTTTATGACAAAACAAAAGGTCATAATGATTTGAAATAGATAATTATTCAAATAGTCATGGCTGTTTGATCTAGTTCAGTAAACATATTTTTTTAAAAAAATTTTTACTTATGAATTATCTAAATATTAATAAATTAGTATTGTTTTAATTCAAATAAGCTTGTATGAACAGAAACAATTATTTTATTACTAAACGAAAAGCCAAAACAATTCGAAATAGATAATTATTCTAATAGTTTTAACTGTTTGCACTGGTTTGGCAAACCCATTTATGTTTTAAATCCTTACTTATTAATTTTTAGAATATTATTAATTTAGTAATATTTTACTCAAAATAAGCTTCTATGAATAGAAACAAATGTTTTAGGACAAAAAAATAGATCATAATGATTTTAGATAGATAATTGTTTAAATAGTCATAACTATTTGAACTAGTTTGGTAAAGAGATTTAGTTTTTAAATGTGTCATTAATTTTCAAAATAGTAATAAATTAGTATTATTTTATTTTAAATAATTTTGTATGAATAAAAATAGATGTTTTATGACAAAACAAAATGTCATAATGATTAAAATAAATAATAGTTTAAATGGATATGACTATTTGAACTTGTTCAGTAAACTAATTAATTTTTTAAATCTTCACCTTGTTATTTTTCATAATAATAATAAATTAAAATTATTTTATTCTAAATAAACTTGTATGAATAGAATCAATTATTTTATGACAAAACAAAAGATCATAACAACTTGAAATAAGTAATTGCTCAAATAGTCATAACTATTTGAACTCATTCACTAAACAGATTTATTTTTTAAATCTTTTAATTATTAATTTTGAAGTATTAATAAATTAGTATTATTTTATTTTGAATAAGCTTGTTTGGAAAAACAAATTGGTTTATGAAAAAAGAAATGGTTGTAACGATTTGAAATAGATAATTGTTCAAATAGTCATAACTATTTGAACATGTTCATAAAACAAATTTATTTTTAAAATTTTTACTTATTAATTTTTGGAATATTAATAAATTTATATTATTTTATTCAAAATAAGCTTGCATGAACAAAATTAATGGTTTTAAGACAAAACAAATGGTCATAATGTTTTGAATAGATAATTACTCATAACTATTTGAACTTGTGGGTAAATAGATTCATTTTTTTAAATTCTCTTACCTTTTAATTTTCAAAATATTAATAAATTATTATTATTTTATTTCGAATAAGCTTATATGAACTGAAACAATTGTTTTATTACAAAACAAAAGGTCATAATGATTTGAAATAGATAATTATTCAAAGTCATGACTATTTGAACTTGCTCGGTAAATATATTTATTTTTTAAATCTTTTATTATTATTTATCAAAATATTAATAAATTAATATTATTTTAATCTGAATAAGCTTATATGAACAAAACACAATTGTTTTATGATAAAACAAAAAGTCATAACAATTTGAAATAAATAATTGTTCAAATAGTCATAACGATTTAAACTTGTTCGGTGAACAAATTTATTTTTTAAATCTTTTGCTTATTAATTGTCTTGATATTATTAAATTTGTATTATGTTATTCAAAATAAGCTTATATGAATAGAAAAAGTCATTTTATGACAAAACAAAATGTTATAGTGATTTCAAATAGATAATTATTCAAATAGTCCTAATTATTTAAATTTCTTCAGTAAATAGATTCATGTTTTAAATCTTTTAGTCATTAATTTTTGGAATATTAATATCTTAGTATTATTTTATTTTGAACAAGCTTATATGAACTGCAATAGATAATTATTTAAATAGTTATGACAATTTGATGTAGTTTAGTAAACATATTTATTTTTGAAATTTTTTACTTATTAATTGTCAAAATATTAATAAATTAGTATTATTTTAATCCGAATAAGCTTATATGAATAGAAACTATTGTTTTATAATAGAACAAAAAGTCATAACAATTTGAAATAAATAATTGCTTAAATAGTCAAACTATTTAAACTGGTTTGATAAATAATTTATTTTTTAAATCTCCTATTAATTTTTTAAATATTTATATATTAGTATTATTTTATTCCAACAAAATGTATATGAACAAAAACATTTGTTTTATGACAAAACAAAAGGTCATAACAATTTGAAATAGATAATTGTTCAAATAGTCATAATTATTTGAACTAGTTAGGTAAACAAAAATATTTTTTAAATCTCTTACTTATTAATTTTTTGAAATATTAATAAATTCATTTTTATTTTATTCTGAATAAACTAGTATGAATTGAAAAAATTGTTTATTTCAAACAAAAGGTAATAATGATTTGAAATAGATAATTGTTGAAATGGCCATAATTATTTAAATTGATTCGATAAACATATTCATTTTTTAAATCACTTATTAATTTTTGAAATATTAATAAATTAGTATTATTTTATTTCAAATAAGCTTGTATGAACTGAAACAATTATTTTATGATAGAACAAAAGGTCATAATGATTTTAAAAAGACAATTGTTCAAATAGTTATAACTATTAGAATTTATTTGGTAAACAAATTTGTCTTTTTAAACTCTTGCTTATTAATTTTGGAAATATTAAGAAATTAGTATTATTTTATTTTGGATAAGCTTTTATGAACTAAAACAATTATTTTATGTCAAAACAAAAGGTCATAACAATTTTAAATAAATAATTATTCAAATAGTAATAACTATTTTAGGTTGTTCGGTAGACAGATTTATTTTTTCAAATCTTTTGCTTATTAATGTTTTGAATGTTAATAAATTTGGATGATTTTATTTTGAATAAGCTTGTAAGATATGAAACAAATATTTTATGACTCAACAAGAGGTCAAAATAATTTGAAATAGATAATTATTCTAATAGTTTTAACTATTTGAATTGGTTTGGCAAATACATTTATTTTTTAAATTTCTTTCTTATTAATATTTGGAATATTATTAAATTAGTATTATATTTAATTGAATATGCTTCTATGATAAAAATAATTGTTTTATAACAAAACAAAGATTTTAACAATTTGAGATTGATAATTGTTCAAATAGTCATAACTATTTAAACTGGTTTGGTAAATAGATTTATTTTTTAAATCTTTTGCTTATTAACTTTTGAAATATTAATAAATTAGTATTATTTTATTTCAAATAAGCTTGTATGATAAAAAAAACAATTGTTTTATGACACAACAAAAGCTCATAACAATTTGTTATAGATAATCATTCAAATGGCCATAATTATTTTAATTGATTTAGTAAACAAATTCATTTTTTGAATTTCTTACTTAATAATTTAGGAAATATTAATAAATTAGTATTATTTTATTCCTTATAAACTTGTATAAACTAAAACAATTTTTTAATGAAAAATCAAAAGGTTATAGCGATTTTAAATAGATAATTGTTCAAATAATAATAATTATTTGAACTTGTTTGGTACATAGATTTATTTCTTAAAATCTCTTTCTTTTTAATTTTTTTAATGTTAATAAATTAGTATCAATTTATTCTTAATAAACTTGTATGAACTAAAATAATTGTTTTATGACTAAGCAAAAGGTCAGAACAATTTGAAATATATAATTGTTCTAATAGTCTTAACTATTTGAACTAGTTCGGCAAATACATTTATTTTTTAAATCTCTTACTTATTAATTTTTAGAATATTATTGAATTAGCATTATTTTAATCTGAATAAGCTTGTACGAAAAGAAAAAAATTATTTTATGATAAAATAAATATCGTAATGATTTGACATAGATATTTGAACTTATTTAGAAAATAGATTTATTTTTTAAAATTTTTAAACATATTTATTTTTAAAATTTTTTACTTATTAATTTTTGAAATATTAATAAATTAGTATTATTTTGTTTCAAATACGCTTGTATGAATAGAAACAATTGGTTTATGACAAAATAAAAGGTCATAACTATTTGAAATAGATAATTATTCAAATAGTCATAACTATTTGAACTGTTCAGAAAACATATTTATTTTTTTAATTTTTACTTATTAATTTTTGAAATATTAATAAATTTATATTATTTTATTCGAAATAAGCTTGTATGAACAAACCTAATTATTTTATGACAAAACAAAATGTCATAATGATTTGAAATATATATTTGCTCAAATAGTCAAAACTATTTGAACTTGTTCAATAAATATATTCATATTTAAAGTCTCTTACATATTAATTTTTGGAATATTAATAAATTACTATTATTGTATTTTGAATAAGCCTCTATGAACTGATAGAGTTATTTTATGATGAAATAAGGGGTTGTAAAGATTTTAAATAGATAGTTATTCAAATAGTTATGACTATTTGAACTAGTTTGGTAAACATATTTATTTTTGAAATCTTTTGCTTATTAATTGTCAAAATATTAATAAATTAATATTATTTTAATCCTAATAAGCTTGTATGAATGAAAACAATTGTTTTATGATAAAACAAAAAGTCATAATGATTTGAAATAAATAATTTTCAAATAGTTATAACTATTTGAACTTATTCGATAAACTTATTTATTTTTTAAATCTTTTACTTAGTAATTGTCTGAATATTAATAAATTTGAATTATTTTAATTGAAATAAGCTTGTATGAATAGAAAAAAAATATTTTGTGACAAAATAAAAGGTTATAGTGAGTTGAAATAGGCAATTATTCAAATAATTGTAAGTATTTAAATTTGTTTGATAAATGGATTTGGTTTTTAAATCTCTTACGTATTAATTTTTGAAATATTAATAAATTAGAATTATGTTATTATGTATTAGCTTATGTGAATAGAAATAATTGTTTTGTGACAAAACAAAGATCATAACGATTTGAAATAGATAATTGTTTGTATAGTTATAACTATTTGTACTGGTCAGGCCAACAGATTTATTTTTTAAATCTGTTACTTAGTAATTTTTAGAATATTAAAAAATTAGCATTACTTTATTTTGAATAATATTGTATCAATAGAAACAATTGTTTTATGACAAAACAAATGGTCACAATGATATGAAATAAATAATTGTTCAAAATGTTATAACTAACTGAATTGGTTTGGTAAACAAATTTATTTTTTAAATCTCTTATTAATTTTCAAAATATTAATAAGTTAATATGATTTTATTTCAAACAAACTTATATGAACAAAATATTTATTTTACGACAAAATAAAAAGTTATAATAATTTGAAATAGACAATTATTCGTATAGCCTTAATTATTTGAATTTGTTCGACAAACAAATTTATTTTTTAAATCTCTTATTATTAATTTTCATAATATTATTAGATTTGTATTATTTTATTTTGAATAAACTTGCGTTGACATAAATACTTCATTTATGACAAAACAAAAAGTTATAACAATTTGAAATATGTAATTATTCAAATAGTCATAACTATTTGAACAGGTTCAATAAGCATATTTATTTTTTAAATCACCTACTTATTAATTTTTGAAATATTAATAAATTAGTATTATCTTATTCCGAATAGGCATATATGATGAAAAAAAATTGTTTTAAGACAAAACAAAAGTTTATAATGTTTTGAAATAGATAACTACTCAAATGGTCATAATTATTTGAACTGATTCAGTAGACTAATTTATTTTTTAAATCACTAACTTCTCAATTTTTAAAATATTAATAAAGTAATATTATTTTATTTTGGATAAGCTTTTATGATTTGAAACAATTGTTTTAGGATAAAACAAAAGGTCATAACAATTTTAAATAGATAATTGTTCAAATAGTCATAACTATTTGAACTTGTTCGATAAATATATTTATTTTTTAAATTTTTTACCTATTAATTTTTTTTGAATGTTAATAAAAGAGTATTATTTTATTTCAAATAAGCATGTATGAACTGAAACAATTATTTTGTGACTAAACAAAAAGTCAAAATGATTTGAAATAGATAATTATTTTAATAGTCTTAACTATTTGAACTAGTTTGGCCAACACATTTATTTTTTAAATCTCTTACTTATTAATTTTTAGAATATTATTAGTTTAGCAATATTTTACTCTGAATAAGCTTGTACGAATAGAAATAATTGTTTTATAATAAAACAAAGATCATAATGATTTGAGATAGATAACAGTCCGAATGGACAAGACTATTTGAACTCGTTCAGTAAATAGATTTTTTTTTAATCTCCAACTTATTAATTTTTAGAATATTAATAAATTAGTATTATTTTATTTCAAATAAACTTGTATGAATAGAAACAATCATTTTATGACAAAACAAAAAAACATAACTATTTGAAATAAATAATTGTTGAAATAGTCATAACTATTTGAACTCCCTCGATAAATGGATTTATTGTTTAAATCTTTTACTTATTAATTTTTGAAATTTTAATAAATTAGTATTATTTTATTTGGAATATGCTTTTATGCACAGAAACAATTAGTTTATGACAAAACAAAAAGGTCATAATGATTTGACATATATAATTGTTTAAATAGTCATAACTATTTAAACATATTCAGAAAATAAATTTATTTTTAAAATTTTTACTTATTAATTTTTGAAATATTAATAAATTTAAATTATTTTATTCAAAATAAACTTGCATGAACATAATCAATTGTTTTATGCAAAAAAGAAAAGGTTATTATGTTTTGAAATAGATAATTATTCGAATAGTCATAACTATTTAAACTTATTCAGTATATAGAACTTTTTTTTAATTTTGTTACTCATTAATTTTTGGAATATTAATAAATTAATATTATTTCACTTCAAATAACCTTATATGAATTTAAACAATTTTTTTATTATAAAAGAAAAGGTCGTAATGATTTGAAATTGATAATTATTAAAGTAGTCATGACTATTTGAACTTGTTTGATAAACACATTTATTTTTTAAATCTTTTACTTATTAATTGTCAAAATATTAATAAATTAATATTATTTTAATTGAAATAAAGTTGTATGAACAGAAACAATTGTTTTATGTCAAAGCAAAAAGTCATAACAAGTTGAAATAATTAATTGCTCAAATAGTTATAACGATTTAAACTTGTTCGGTAAATAGATTTATTTTTTAAAATCTTTTACTTATTAACTATCTTAATATTAATAAATTTGTATTATTTTATTTGAAATAAGTTTGTGTGAATAGAAAAAAATTATTTTATGACAAAACAAAAGGTCATAGCAATTTTAAATAGATAATTGTTTAAATAGTCATAATTATTTAAACTTGTTCAATAAATAGATTTATTTTTTAAATCTCTTTATTATTAATTTCCAGATTATTAATAAATTAGTATTATTTTATTTCAAATAAGCTTATATGAATTGAAACAATTCTTTTATGATAAAACAAAAGTTTATAATGATTTGAATTAGATAATTATTCAAATAGTCATAATTACTTGATCTAGTTCCATAAACATATTTATTTTTAAAATTTTTTACTTATTAATTGTCAAAATATTAATAAATTAGTATTATTTTAATCTAAATAAGCTTGTATGGATAGAAACAATTTTTTTAAAATAGAACAAAAAGTCATAACAATTTGAAATAAATAATTGCTTGAATAGTCTTAACTGTTTGAACGAGTTTGATAAAAAGATTTATTTTTTAAATCTCTTATTAATTTTTAAAATATTAATAGAATCGTATTACCATATTCTGAACAAAGTTTTACAACAAAAGAAATATCATAATCATTTGAGATAGATATTTGTTCAAATAGTCATAACTATTTGAACTTGTTCGAAAAATATATTTATTTTTAAAAATTTTTAAGCTGATTTATTTTTAAAATTTTTTACTTATTAATTTTTGAATTATTAATAAATTAGTATTATTTTATTTCAAATATGCTTGTATGAACAGAAACAATTGGTTTGTGACAAAACAAAAGGTCATAACTATTTGAAATAGATAATTGTTCAAATAGCCATAACTATTTGAACTATTCAGAAAATAGATTTATTTTTTTAATTTTTACTTATTAATTTTTGAAATATTAATAAATTTATATTATTTTATTCGAAATAAGCTTGTATGAACAGAACCAATTATTTTATGACAAAACAAAAAAATTCATAATGATTTGAAATATATATTTGTCCAAATAGTTAGAATTATTTGAACTTGTTCGATAAGCAAATTCATATTTTAAATCTCTTACTCATTAATTTTTGAAATATTAATGAATTAGTATTATGGTATTTCAAATAAGCCTATATGAACTGATAGAATTATTTTATGACGAAATAAAAGGTCATAATGATTTTAAATAGATAATTATTCAAATAGTTATGACTATTTGAACTAATTTAGTAAACATATTTATTTTTAAAATCTTTTGCTTATTAATTGTCAAAATATTAATAAATTAATATTATTTTAATCCAAAAAAGCTTCTCCGAATGAAAACAATTGTTTTATAACAAAATAAAAAGTCATAACAATTTGGAATAAATAATTGTTTAAATAGTCATAACGATTTGAACATATTCGATAAACTTATTTATTTTTAAATCTTTTACTTATTAGTTGTCTGAATATTAATAAATTTGAATTATTTTCATTGAAATAAGAAAAAATTATTTTATGACAAAACAAAAGGTTATAGTGATTTGAAATAGGTAATTGTTTAAATAGTCATAACTATTTGAACTTTTCGATAAACAAATTCAGTTTTTAAATCTCTTACTTATTAATTTTTGGAATATTAATAAATTAAAATTAAGTTATTCTAAATCAGCTTATACGAACATAAACAATTGTTTTGTGACAAAACAAAGATCAGAATGATTTAAAATAGATAATTGTTCATACAGTTATAACTATTTGTACTGGTCTAGTTAAGAAATTCATTTTTTAAATCCCTTATTTAATAATTTTTAGAATATTAAAAAATTAGCATTATTTTATTTTGAATAATACTATATCAATAGAAACAATTATTTTATGACAAAACAAATGGTCACAATGATTTGAAATAAAGAGTTGTTCAAATTGTTATAACTAATTGAACTAGTTTGGTAAACATATTTATTTTTTAAATCTCTTATTAATTTTCAAAATATTAATAAATTAATATTATTTTATTTGGAATAAACTTATACGAACAAAAACATTTGTTTTATGACAAAAAAAAGAAGTCATAATGATTTGAAATAGATAATTATTCATATAGCCTTAACTATTTGAATAGGTTTGGCAAACAAATTTATTTTTTAAATCTCTTATTAATTTTCATAATATTTTTTTATTTGTATTATTTTATTTCAAATAAACTTGTATGAACATAAATAATTGTTTTATGATAAAATAAAAGGTTATAATGATTTGAAATATATGATTTTTCAAATAGTCATAATTATTTAAACTAGTTTAGTAAACAAATTTATTTTTTAAAGCACCTACTTATTAATTTTTTAAATATTAATAAATTAGTATTATTTTATTCCAAATAGGCTTATATGGTTAAAAACAATTGTTTTAAGACAAAACAAAAATTTATAACGTTTTGAAGTGGATAATTATTCAAATGGCCATAATTATGTGAACTGATTCGATAAAGTGATTTATTTTTTAAATCACTAGCTTCTCAATTTTTAAAATATTATTAAAGTAATATTATTTTATTTTGGATAAGCTTTTATGGTATGAAACAATTGTTTTAGGATAGAACAAAAAGGTCATAACAATTCTAAATAGATAATTGTTCAAATAGTCATAACTATTTGAACTATTCGGTAAACATATTAATTTTTTAAATTTCTTGCCTATTAATTTTTTGAATGATAATAAAATAGTATTATTTTTTTCGAATAAGCATGTATGAACTGAAACAATTATTTAATGACTAAACAAAAGGTCATAATAATTTGAAATAGATAATTATTCTAATAATCTTAACTATTTGAATTGGTTCAGCAAAACATTTATTTTTTAAATCTCTTACTTATTAATTTTTAGAATATTATTAGTTTAGCAATATTTTACTCCAAATAAGCTTGTATGAATAGAAACAATTGTATGTCCAAATAGTCATAATTATTTAAACTGGGTTGGTAAACATATTTAGTTTTTAAATCTCTTATTAATTTTTAAAATATTAATAAATTAGTATTATTTTATTCTAAAAAATTTTGTATGAATAAAAACAATTGTTTTACGACAAAAAAAATGTCATTATGATTTGAAATAGATAATAGTTTGAATGGACAAGACTATTTGAACTTGATGAGTAAACATATTTATTTTTTAAATCTCCAGCCTATTAATTTTTAGAATATTAATAAATTAGTATTAGTTTATTTCAAATAAATTTGTATGAATAGAAACAATTGTTTTATGACAAAATAAAAGATCATAACGATTTGAAAAAAAATAATTGTTTAAATAGTCATAATGAGTTCAGAAAATAGATTGATTTTTTTAATTTTTACTTATTAACTTTTGGAATATTAATAAATTTAAATTATTTTATTCAAAATAAACTTGCATGAATAGAACCAATTGTTTTTTGACAAAACAAAAGATCATAATGTTTTGAAACAGACAATTATTCAAATAGTCATAACTATTTAAACTTATTCAGTAAACAGATTCTTTTTTTAATCTTGTTACTCATTAATTTTTGGAATAATAATAAATTAATATTAGTTTACTTCAAATAAGCTTATACGAACTGAAACAATTATTTTATTACAAAAGAAAAGGTTATAATGATTTGAAATTGATAATTATTCAAATAATTATTCATTATTGATAATTATAATGATTTTTTAAATCTCTTAGTTATTAATTTTTGGAATATTATTAAATTAGTATTATTTTATTTTGGATAAGCTTATATGAACTGAAACAATTAGTTTATAATAGAATAAAAGGTTGTAATGATTTAAAACAAATAATTATTCAAATAGGAATAGGTTCAATAAGCTTTCGAATAAACTTGTATGATAAAAAACAATTGTGATATGACCAAACAAAAGGTAATAGCGATTTTAAATAGATTATTATTGAAATGGCCATAATTATTTAAACTGATTCGGTAAACAAATTTATTTTTTAAATCACTAACTTATTAATTTTTGAAATATTAATAAATTAGTATTATTTTTATTTTGAATAAGCTTGTATAAACTGAAACAATTGTTTAATAACAAAACAAAAGGTCATAACAATTTTGGATAGACAATTGTTCAAATAGTTGTAACTATTGAATTTGTTTGGTAAATAAATTTATTTTTTTAACTCTTGCTTATTAATTTTCAAAATGTTAAGAAATTAGTATTATTTTATTTTGGATAAGCTTTTATGAATTGAAACAATTGTTTTATATCAAAGCAAAATGTCATAATGATTTTAAATAAATAACTATTCAAATAGTCATAACTATTTAAACTTGTTTGGTAAACAGATTAATTTTTTCAAATCTTTTACTTATTAATTTTTTTAAGTTTTAATAATTTGGATCATTTTATTTTGAATAAACTTGTAAGATATGAAACAAATATTTTATGACTAAAAAAAAGGTCAAAACCATTGGAAATAGATAATTATTCTAATAGCTTTAGCTATTTAATCTGGTTCAGCAAACACATTTATTTTTTAAATCTCTTATTAATTTTTGAAATATTATAAATTTGGCATTATTTTTAACCAAATAAGCTTATATGATCAAAAACAGTTGTTTTATGACAAAACAAAGGTCTTAATGATTTGAGATTGATAATTGTTTGAATAGTCATAACTATTTGAACTAGTTCAATAAACAGATTTTTTTTTTAAATCTCTTAGTTATTAATTTTTGAAATATTAATAAATTAGTATTATTTTATTTCGAATAAGCTTGTATGACCAAAAACAATTGTTTTATGACAAAACAAAATGTCTTAATGATTTGAAATAGATAATAATTCAAATGGGCATAATTATTTTAATTGATTCAGTAAACAAATTTATTTTTTAAATTATTACTTATTAATTTAAGAAATATTAATAAATTATTATTATTTTATTCCATCTAAGCTTGTATTAATTGAAATAATTGTTTTATGACAAATCAAAAGGTTATAACGATTTTAAATAGACAATTGTTCAAATAGTAATAACTATTTGAATTTATTCAATAAACAAATTTATTTTTTTAATCCCTTTCTTATTAATTTTTGAATGTTAATAATTAGTATTAATTTATTCTGAATAAGCTTGTATGAATTGAAACAATTGTTTTATGACCAAACAAAAAGTTAAAATGATTTGAAATAGATAATTGTTCTAATAGTCTTAACCATTTAAACTATTTTGGTAAACAAATTTATTTTTTAAATCTCTTACATATTAATTTTTGAAATATTATTAAATTAATATTATTTTAATCAAAATAAGCTAATACAAACAAAATAATTGTCTTATGACAAAAGAAAAAGTCATAATGATTTTAAATAGAAAATCACTCATATAGTCTTAGCTATTTGAACTAGTTAGGCAATTAGCTTTATTTTTTAATTTTCTTGGTTATTAAGTTTTGAAATATTATTAAATTATTATCATTTTATTTTGAATAAAATAGTATGAACAGAACCAATTGTTTGATGATAAAATAAAAGGTTATAACGATTTGAAATAGATAATTAGTCAAATAGTCAAAACTATATGAAATGGTTTGTAAACAGATTTACTTTTTAAATCTCTTATTGATTAATTTTCTAACTATGACTAAATTAGTATTATTTTATTTCAAACAAACTTATATTAATAAAAATAATTGTTTTATGACAAAACAAAAAATAATAACGATTTGGATTAAATAATTGTTTAAATAGTTATAATTATTTAAACTGGTTTGGTAAATAGAATTATTTTCTAAATCTCTTACTTATAAATTTTTAAAATATTAATAAATTAGTTTTATTTTATTTTGAATAAGCTTGTATTGAAATAACTATTTTATGACAAAATAAAAGGTCATAACAATTTAAAATAAATAATTGTTCATATAGTCTTAATTGCTTGAACTGGTTTGGTAAATGAATTTATTTTTTAAATCTCTTAGTTATTAATTTTCAGAATATTACTAAATTAGTATTATTTTATTCCGAATAAGTTTGCACAAATAGAAACAATTATTTATGATAGAACCCAAGGTTATGACAATTTGAAATAGATAATTATTCAAATAATCATAACTATTTGAACTAGTTCGATAAACAGATTTAATTTTTAAATCTCTTTATTAATTCTTGAAATATTAGCAAATTAGTATTATTTTATTTCAAATAAGCTTGTATGTTGAAAAACAATTGTTTTATGACAAAACAAAAGGTAATAATGATTTGAAAAAAATAGTTGTTCGAATGGCCATAATTATTTGAACTGATTCAATAAACTGATTTATTTTTTAAATCTCTTACTTATTAACTTTCAAAATATTAATAAACTAGTATTATCTTTTTGGAAAAGTTTTTATGAACTAAAACAATTGTTTTATGATAAAACAAAAAGGTCATAAGGATTTTAAAAATATAATTGTTCAAATTATCATAAATATTTGAACTTGTTCGGTAAACAAATTTAATTTTTTCAAATCTCTTACTTATAAATTTTTCAAATGTTAATAAATTAGTATTATTTTATTCCTAATAAGCTTGAATGAACTGAAACAATTATTATATGAGTAAACAGTAGGTCAGAATGATTTGAAATAGATAATTATTCTAATAGTTTTAAATATTTAAACTAGTTCAGCAAACACATTTATTTTTTAAATTATTAAATTAGTATTATTTTTATCCAAATAAGCTTATATGATAGGAAAAAATTGTTTTATAACAAAACAAAGATCATAATGATTTGAGATTGATATTTGTTCAAATAGTTGTAACTATTTGAATTGGTTTAGAAAACAACTTTAGTTTACAAATCCGTTACTTATTAATTTTTGAAATATTAATAAAGTAGTATTATTTTGTTTTGAATAAATTTTTTATGAATTGAAATAATTGTTTTATGACAAAACAAAATGTTATAACGACTTTAAATAGATAATTGTTCAAACAGTCAAATCTATTTGAACTTGTTCGATAAATAATTTTATTTTTTTAAATCACTTGCTAATTAATTTTTTAAATGTTAATAAATTAGTATTAATTTATTCTGAATAAGCTTGCATGAACTGAAATAATTGTTTTATGACTAAAGAAAAGGTTAGAATGGTTTGAAATAGATAATTGTTCTAATAGTCTTAATCATTTGAACTGGTTCGGCAAACATATATTTTTTAAATCTCTTATTAATTTTTAGAATACTATTAAATTAGTATTATTTTAATTCAAATAAGCTTGTATGCAAACAAACAATTGTTTTATGATAAAATAAAGATCATAATAATTTGAGATGGATAATTGTTCAAATAGTCATAACTAAGTGAATTGTTTTAGTAAACAGATTTGGTTTTTAAATCTCTTATTAATTTTCAAAATATTAATAGATCAATATTATTTTTTTCTTAATAATTTTGCATGAACAGAAACAATTGCTTTATGACAAAACAAAAGATCATAACAATTTGAAATAGATAATTGTTTAAATGGACATGATTATATGAACTTGTTCGGTAAATAGATTTATTTTTTAAATCTCTTGCCTATTAATTTTTAGAATATTAATAAATTAGTATTATTTTATTATGAATAAACTTGTATGAATAGAAACAATTGTTTTACGATGAAACAAAAGATCATAACTATTTGAAATAAATAATTATTCAAACAGTCATAACCATTTGAACTTACTCGATAAACAAATTTATTTTTTAAATCTTTTACTTGTTAATTTTTGGAATATTATTAAACTAGTATTATTTTATTTTGAATATGCTTGTATGAATAGAAACAATTGGCTTATAACAAAATAAAAGATCATAACTATTTGAAATAGATAATTGTTCAAATAATCATAATTATTTTAACGTGTTCAGAAAATAGATTTATTTTTTGAATTTTTAGTTTTTTTTTAATATTAATAAATTTATGTTATTTTATTTAGAATAAGCTTGTATGAAAAGAAACAATTGTTTTATCACAAAACAAAATGTCATTATGATTTGAAATATAAAATTGTTCAAATAGTCAAAACTATCTGAACTTGTTTTTGTAAATAGATTCACTTTTTAAATCTCTTACTCATTAATTTTTAGAATACTAATAACTTAGTTTTATTTTATTTCAAATAAGCTTATATAAATGGATACAATTACTTTATAATAAAACAAAAGGTAATAATAATTCAAAATAGAAAATTATTCAAATAGTTATGACTACTTGTACTTGTTTGGTAAACATGTTTATTTTTAAAATCTTTTACTTATTAATTGTCAAAATATTAATAAATTAATATTATTTTAATCTGAATAAGCTTGTATGAACAAAAAACAATTGTTTTATGACAGAACAAAAAGTCGTAAGAATTTGAAATAAATAATTGATCAAATAGTCATAACTATTAGAACTTATTCAATAAATAGATTTATATTTTAAATCTATTACTTAATAATTGTTTGAATATTGATAAATTTGCCTTATTTTAATTGAAATAAGCTTGTATGAATAGAAAATATTATTTTATGACAAAGCAAAAGGTTATAGTGATTTAAAATAGATAATTGTTCAAATAGTCATAACTATTTGAACTTGTTCAATAAATAGATTCAATTTTAAATATCTACCTTAATAATTTTTGGAATTTTAATAAATTAGAATTATGTTCTTCTAAATAAGCTTGTATGAACAAAAATAATTATTTTATGACAAAACAAAAAGTCAGAATAATTTGAAATAGATAATTATTCAAACTATCATAATTACCTGCATTTGTTAGGCCAACAGATTCATTTTTGAAATACATTACTTATCAATTTTTAAAATATTAATAAATTAGCATTACTTTATTTCGAATAAGACTGTATTAGTAAAAACAATTGTTTTATGACAAAACAAATGGGAATAAAGATTTGAAATAAATAATTGTTTAAATTGTTATAATTAATTGAACTAGTTTAGTAAATAAATTTATTTTTTAAATTTCTTATTAATTTTCAAAATATTAATAAATTTATATCATATTATTTTAAATAAACTTAAAGGAAAAAAAATTTGTTTTACAACAAAACAAAAGGTCATAACAATTTAAAATAGATAATTATTCATATAGCCTTAACTATTTGAAATGGTTTGACAAATAAATTTAGTTTTTAAATCTTGAAGTTATTAATTTTCATAATATTATTAGATTAGTATTATTTTATTTTGAATAAGCTTGTATTAACATAAATAATTATTTATGACAAAACAAAAATTCATAACGATTTGAAATAGATAATTGTTCAAATGGCCATAATTATTTGAATTGATTTGATAAATTGATTTATTTTTTAAATCTCGAACTTTTCAAAATTTGAAATATTAATAAAGTAATATTATTTTATTTTGCAAAAGCTTTTTTGAATTGAGACAATTGTTTTTATTATAAAACAAAAGGTCATAATGATTTTAAATAGATAATTCTTCAAATAGACTTGACTATTTGAATTTGTTTGGTAAATAAATTTATTTTTTAAAATTTCTTGCTTATTAATATTTTCAATGTTAATAGAATAGTATTATTTTTATTTCAGTTAAGCATGTATGAACTAAAACAATTATTTTATGACTAAACAAAAGGTCAAAACAATTTGAAATAGATAATTGTTCTAATAATCTTAATATTTAAACTGGTTCGGCAAATACATTTATTTTTTAAATCATTTATTAGTTTTAAAATATTATTAGTTTAGCAATATTTTACTCCGAATAAGCTTGTATGAACAGAAACAATTGTTTTATGACAAAACAAAGATTATAGCAATTTGACATAGATAATTATTCAAATAGTCATAACTATTCGAACTAATTTGGTAAACATATTTAGTTTTTAAATCTCTTATTAATTTTTAAAATATTAATAAATTAGTATTATTTTATTCTAAATAATTTTGTATGAATAAAAATAATTGTTTTACGACAAAACAAAATGTTATAATGGTTTAAAATAAATAATTATTCAAATAGTCATAACTATTTGAACTTATTCGATAAATAGATTCTTTTTGTAATTCTTTTACTCGTTAATAAATTAGTAGTATTTTACATCAAATAACCTTTATATGAACTGAAACAATTGTTTTAATACAAAAGAAAAGGTCAAAATAATTTGAAAAAGGTAATTACTCAAATAGTCATGACTATTTGAACTTATTCAATAAACATATTTATTTTTTAAACTTTTACTTATTAATTGTGGAAATATTAATAAATTAATATTATTTTATTCCAAATATGCTTGTATGACAAAAACTATTGTTTTATAACAAAACAAAAAGTCATAACAATTTGAAATAAATAATTGCTCAAATAGTATAACTATTTGAATTAGTTTTGATATACAGATTTATTTTTTAAATCTCTTCTTAATTTTTGGCATGTTAGTATATTAGTATTATTTTATTCTAAACAAACTTATATGAAGAAAAACATTTTTTTTACAATAAAACAAATGGTCATAATGATTTAAAATAGATAATTATTCATATACCCTTAATTATTTGAACTGGTTTGGCAAACAAATTTATTTTTTAAATCTCTTAGTTATTAATTTTCATAATATTATTAGATTCATATTATTTTATTTTGAATAAGCTTGTATGAACATCAATAATTGTTTTATGACAAAACAAAAGGTTATAATGATTTGAAATATATAATTGTTCAAATAGTCATAACTATTTGAATTGGTTTGGTAAATAGATTCATTTTTTAAATCTCTTACTCATTAATTTTTGAAATATAAAAAATTAGTATTATTTTATTCTGAATAGGCTTTTACAATGAAAAACAATTGTTTAATGACAAAAAAAAAGTTCATAACGATTTGAAATAGATAATTGTTCAAATGGCCATAATTATTTGTAATGATTCGATAAACTAATTTATTTTTTAAATCTCAAACTTCTTAAGTTATGAAATATGAATAAAGTAATATTATTTTATTTTGCATAAGCTTTTATGAACTAAAACAATTGTTTTATTATAAAAACAAAAGGCCATAATGATTTTAAATAGATAATTGTTCAAATAGACTTGACTATTTGAATTTGTTCGATAAATAGATTTATTTTTTAAAATTTTGCTTATTAATTTTTTGAATGTTAAGAGAATAGTATTATTTTATTTTTGATAACCATGTATGAACTGAAACAATTATTTTATAACTAAACAAAAGGTCAAAACGAATTGAAATAGATACTTGTTCTAATAGTCTTAACTATTTGAATTGGTTGCAAATACATTTATTTTTAAAATCTCTTACTTATTAATTTTAGAATATTATTAGTTTAGCTATATTTTACTCTGAGTAAGCTTGTATGAACACAAACAATTGTTTTATGACAAAACAAAGATCACAAAGATTTGAGATAGATAATTGTTCAAATAGTCATAACTATCTAAACTAGCCCGGTAAACAGATTTAGCTTTTAAATCTCTTACTAATTTTTGAAATATTAATAAATTAGTATTATTTTATTCTGAATAATTTTGTATAAATAAAAACAATTGTTTTATGATAAAACAAATTGTCATAACTATTTAAAATAAATAATTGTTCAAATTGTCATAACTATTTGAACTCGTCAGGTAAATGGATTTGTTTTTTAAATCTTTTACTTATTAATTTTTGGAATATTAATAAATTTATATTATTTTATTCAAAAGTTTGCATTAATAGAACCGATTGTTTTATGACAAACAAAAGGTCATTATGTTTTGAAATAGATAATTGTTTAGATAATCATAACTATTTGAACTTTTTCGACAAACAAATTCTTTTTTTATTCTCTTACTCATTAAGTTTTTGGAATATTAATAAATTAGCATTATTTTACATCAAATAAGCTTATATGAACTGAAACAATTGTTTTATTACAAAAGAAAAAGTTAGAATGATTTGAAATAGATAACAACTCAAATAGTTATTACTATTTAAACTTGTTTGGTAAGCATATTTATTTTTCAAATCTTTTCCTTATTAATTATTAAACTTTTAATAAATTAATATTATTTTAATCCAAATATACTATTGTATGAACAAAAACTATTGTTTTATAATAGAACAAAATGTAATAACGATTTGAAATAAATAATTGCTCAAATAGTCATAACTATTTGAACTATTTTAATAAACATATTTATTTTTTAAATCTCTTATTAATTTTTGAAATATTAGTAGATTAGTATTATTTTATTTCAAACAAACTTATATGAACAAAAACTTTTGTTTTATGATAAAACAGAAGGTCGTAACGATTTGAAATAGATAATTGTTCAAATAGTCATAATTATTTCATTTGATTAGGTAAATAACATTATTTTTTAAATCTCTTACTTATTACTTTTTGAAATATTAATATAATCATTTTATTTTATTCCTAATAAGCTAGTATGAATTGAAAAAAAAATGTTTTATGACAAAATAAAAGGTCATAATGATTTGAAATAGATAATTGTTCATATAGTCTTAACTATTTGAACTGGTTTGACAAACAAATTTATTTTTTAAATCTCTTCGTTATTAATTTTTGAAATATTATTATATTAGTATTATTTTATTTTGAATAAGCTTGTATGAATAGAAATAATTTTTTTATAGAACAAAAGCTTATGATGATTTGATACAATATTGTTCAAATAATCAAACTATTTTAATTGGTTTGGTAAATGGATTTATTTTTTAAAGCTCTTATTAATTTTTAAAAGATTAATAAATTAGTATTATTTTATTTCGAATAAGCTTGTATGATAAAAAACAATTGTTATATGACCAAACCAAAAGTAATAATGATTTGATATAGATAATTGTTGAAATAGTAATAATTATTTGATATTTGAACTAATTTGGTAAACTGATTCACTTTTTAAATTTCTTACTCATTAATTTTTGAAATATTAGTAAATTAGTATTATTTTATTTTGAATAAGCTTATATGAACTGTAATAATTGTTTTATAACAGAGCAAAATGTCATAACAATTTTAAATAGACAATTACTTTAATAGTAGTAACTATTTGATTTTGTTCGGTAAACAAATTTATTTTTTTAAACTCATGCTTATTAATTTTTGAAATATTAAGAAAATAGTATTATTTTATTTTAGATAAGCTTTTATGAACTACAACTATTGTTCTATAGCAAAACAAAAGGTCATAACTATTTTAAATAAATAATTATTCAAATAGTCATAACTATTTAAATTTATTTTGTTAACAAATTTATTTTTTCAAATTTTTTACTTACTAATTTTTTGAATGTTAATAAATTTGGATTATTGTATTCCAAATAGGCTTGTAAGATATGAAACAAATATTTTATGACTAAACAAAAGATCATAAAGATTTGAAATAGAAAATTATTCTAATAGTTTTAATTATTTGAATTGTTTGGCAAACACATTTATTTTTTAAATCTCTTACTTATTAATTTTCAAAACATTATTAAATTAGTATTATTTTTAACCAAATAAGCTTCTGTGATCATAAACAATTGTTTTATGACAACATATGGTTATAACAATTTGAAATAGATAATTGCTCAAATGGCCATAATTATTTTAATTGAGTCGGTAAACAAATTTATTTTTTTAATTTTTTATTTAATAATTTGGGAAATATTAATAAATTAGTATTATTTTATTTTGAATAAGCTTAAATGATCAAAAACAATTATTTTATAACAAAACAAAAGGTCGTAACGGTTTGAAATAAATAATTACACAAATGGCCATAATTATTTTAACTGCTTTGGTAAACAAATTTATTTTTTAAAATCTCTTATTTATTAATTTTAGAAATATTAATAAATTTGCATTATTTTCTTTCTGTATGAGCTTGTATTAACTAAAACAATTATTTTATGACAAAACAAAATGTCATAATGATTTAAAAAAAACAATTATTCAAATAGTAATAACTATTTGAACTTGTTTGGTAAATAGATTTATTTTTTAAAATCTTTTTCTTATTAATTTTTTGAATGTCAATAAATTAGTACTAATTTATTCCAAATAAGCTTGTATGAACTGAAACAATTATCTTATGACTAAACAAAAGGTTAGAACGATTTGAAATAGATAATTTTCTAATTGTCTTAATCAGATGAACTGGTTTGGTAAACAAATTTATTTTTTAAATCTCTTACTTATTAATTTTTTAAATATTATTAAATTTGTATTATTTTAATTCAAATAAGCTTGTAGAACCAAAAATTGTTTTATAACAAAACAAAAGGTCATAACTATTTGAAATTGATATTCATTCATATAGTATTAACTATTTGAACTAGTTCGGCAATTAGATTTATTTTTTAATTTTCTTGGTTATTAAGTTTTGAAATATTATTAAATTAGTATTATTTTATTTTGAATAAAATTGTATGAACAGAACCAATTATTTGATGATAAAACAAAATGTTAAAATGATTAGAAATAGATAATTATTCAAATGGTCAAAACTATTCGAAATGATTTGGTAAACAGATTTACTTTTTAAATCTCTTACTAATTAATTTTCTAAATAGTAATAAATTAGTAATATTTTATTTCGAACAAACTTATATGAACAGAAACAATTGTTTTATGATAAAATAAAAAGTAATAATAATTTGAAATAGATAATTGTTCAAATAGTTATAATTATTTGAATTGGTTCGATAAATAGAATTTTAAAAAAAATCTCTTCCTTATAAAATTTTGAAAAATTAATAAATTAGTTTTATTTTATTTCACATAAACTTGTATGAGCTGAAATAATTATTTTACGACAAAAAAAAATGTCATAATGATTTACCAAACCAATTCAAATAATTATAACTATTTGAATAATTATTTAATCCAAATCTTTATTTTTTTTTGTTTTGTCATAAAACAATCATTTTTATTAATATAAGTTTGTTTGAAATAAAATAATACTAATTTAGTCATATTTTGAAAATTAATCAATAAAAGATTTAAAAAGTAAATCTATTTACAAACCATTTCACATAGTTTTGACTATTTGAGTAATTATCTATTTCAAATTGTTATAACCTTTTATTTTGTCATCAAACAATTGGTTCTGTTCATACTATTTTATTCAAAATAAAATAATAATAATTTAATAATATTTCAAAACTTAATAACCAAGAAAATTAAAAAATAAAGCTAATTGCCTAACTAGTTCAAATAGCTAAGACTATATGAACGATTATCTATTTGAAATCATTATGACTTTTTCTTTTGTCGTAAGACAATTATTTTGTTCATATTAGCTTGTTTTGATTAAAATAATATTAATTTAATAATATTTCAAAAATTAATATGTAAGAGATTTAAAAAATAAATTTGTTTACCAAAATAGTTTAAATGGTTAAGACTATTAGAACAATTATCTATTTCAAATCATTTTAACTTTTTGTTTAGTCATAAAACAATTATTTCAATTAATACAAGCTTAGATGGAATAAAATAATAATAATTTCTTAATATTTCTTAAATTAATAAGTAATAATTTAAAAAATAAATTTGTTTACTGAATCAATTAAAATAATTATGCCCATTTGAATTATTATCTATTTCAAATCATTAAGACATTTTGTTTTGTCATAAAACAATTGTTTTTTGTCATACAAGCTTATTCAAAATAAAATAATACTAATTTATTAATATTTCAAAAATTAATAACTAAGAGATTTAAAAAGTAAATCTGTTTATTGAACCAGTTCAAATAGTTATGACTATTCAAACAATTATCAATCTCAATTCATTAAGACCTTTGTTTTCTCATAAAACAATTGTTTTTGATCATATATGCTTATTTGGTTAAAAATAATGCCAAATTTATAATATTTCAAAAATTAATAAGAGATTTAAAAAATAAATGTGTTTGCTGAACCAGATTAAATAGGTAAAGCTATTAGAATAATTATCTATTTCCAATGGTTTTGACCTTTTGTTTAGTCATAAAATATTTGTTTCATATCTTACAAATTTATTCAAAATAAAATAATCCAAATTATTAAAACTAAAAAAATTAATAAGCAAAAGATTTGAAAAAATAAATCTATTTACCAAACAAGTTTAAATAGTTATGACTATTTAAATAGTTATTTATTTAAAATCATTATGACCTTTTGCTTTGATATAAAACAATTGTTTCAATTCATAAAAGCTTATCCAAAATAAAATAATACTAATTTCTTAACATTTTGAAAATTAATAAGTAAGAGTTAAAAAAATAAATTTGTTTACCAAACAAATTCAATAGTTACAACTTTTTGAACAATTGTCTATCCAAAATTGTTATGACCTTTTGTTTTGTTATAAAACAATTGTTTCAGTTTATACAAGCTTATTCAAAATAAAAATAATACTAATTTATTAATATTTCAAAAACTAATAAGTTAGTGATTTAAAAAATAAATTTATTTACTGAATCAGTTCAAATAATTATGGCCATTTCAACAATAATCTATTTAAAATTGCTATTACCTTTTGTTTGGTCATATAACAATTATTTTTTATTATATAAGTTTATCCGAAAGCTTATCGAACCTGTTCCTATTTGAAAAATTATTTGTTTTAAATCATTACAACCTTTTATTCTATTATAAACTAATTGTTTCAGTTCATATAAGCTTATCCAAAATAAAATAATACTAATTTAATAATATTCCAAAAATTAATAACTAAGAGATTTAAAAAATAAATCTATTTGTTGAAGTAATTCAAACAGTTAAGACTAGATGAACAACTATTTATTTCAAATTATTATGACCTTTTGTTTTGTCATAAAATAATTGTTTCGTACAAGCTTATTCGAAGTAAAATAATACTAATTTATTAGGATTCTTAAAATTAAAAAGTAAGTGATTTAAAAAGTGAATCTGTTTACTAAATCAGCTCAAATAATTATCGCTATGTCAACAATTATCTATTTCAAATTGTTATTACCTTTTGTTTGGTCATATAACAATTGTTTTTGAACATTCAACCTTATTGGGAATAAAATAATAATAATTTATTAATTTTTCCAAAATTAATAAGTGATTTAAAAAATAGATCGATTTAAAAAATAGATCTGTTTATTGAACTAGTTGAAATAGTTATGACTATTTGAACAATTATAAACTTCAAATCATTATAAGCTTTTGTTCTATCATAAAACAATTATTTATGTTCATACAAGCTTATTTGGAATAAAATAAAAACTAATCTAATAATATTCCAAAAATTAATAACTAAGAGAATTAAAAAATAAATTTATTTAATGAACTAGTTCAAATATTTAAGACTATATGAATAATTATCTATTTCAAATTGTTATGACCTTTTTTTGTCATAAAATAAATTTTTTTAATACACACTAACATATTTGGAATAAAATAAAATGAATTTATTAATATTTCAAAAATTAATAAGTAGGAGATTTTAAAAAAATAATTCTATTTTCCTAACCGGTTCAAATAATTATGACTATTATAGCAATTATCTATTTCAAATCGTTATGACCTTTTGTTTTGTCATAATGCAAATGTTTTTGTTCATATAAGTTTGAGAATAAGGTAGTACTAATCTATTAATATTTCAAAATTAATAAGATTTAAAAACTAAATCTATTTATCAAACTAGTTTAAAGAGTTATGACATTTTAGTAATTATTTATTTCAAATCATTATGACCTTTTTGTTCTATTTTAAAATATTTTTTCTGTCCTTACAAGCTTATTTGGATTAAAATAATATTAATTTATTAATAATTTGACAATTAATAAATAAAAAATTTTAAAAATAAATATGTTTATCAAATTAGATTAGGTAATCATGACTACTTGAATAATTATCTATTTCAAATCATTATAATCTTTTGTTTTATCAAAAAAGAATTGTTGTAGTTCATATAAGCTTATTTGAAATAAAATAATACTAATTTATTAATAATCTAAAAATTAATAATAAAGAGATTTAAAAAATGAATCTATTTATTGAACAAGTTTAAATAATTATGACAGTTTGAATAATTACCTATTTAAAATTGCTATAACATTTTGTTTTGTCATAAAATAATTTTTTCTATTCACACAAGCTTATTTCGAATAAAATAATATAAAATATTAAGATAGTTAATAAGTAAAAGATTTTAAAAAATAAATCTATTTACCAAACAAGTTTAAATTGTTATGATTATTTAAGCAATTATTTATTTCAACTTGTTATAACTTTTTGTTTTGACATAAAATAATTGTTTTTGTTCATACAGGTTTATTCAGATTAAAACAGTATTAATTTATTAATATTTCAACAATTAATAAGAAAAAGATTTAAAAAAATAAATATGTTTACCGAACAAGTTCAAATAGTCTTGACTATTTGAATAATTATCAATTTCAAATCATTATGACATTTTCTTTTGTAATAAAATAATTGTTTCAATTCGTATAAGCTTATTTGAAGTAAAATAATATTAATTTATTATTATTCCAAAAGTTAATGAGTAACAAAATTAAAAAAAGAATCTATTTACTAAATAAGTTTAAATAGTTATAACTATTTGAATAATTATCTGTTTCAAAACATTATGATTTTTTGTTTTGTCAAAAAACAATTGGTTCTGTTCATGTAAGTTTATTTTGAATAAAATAATTTAAATTTATTAATATTCCAAAAGTTAATAAGTAAAAATTAAAAAAATAATCTACTTTTTGAACTCATTATGACTATTTAAACAATTATTTTTTTTCAAATCATTATGATCTTTTATTTTGTCATAAAAAAATTGTTTCTATTCATACAAATTTATTTGAAATAAAATAATACTAATGTATTAATATTCTAAAAATTAATAGGCTGGAGATTTAAAAAATAAATATGTTTACTCAACAAGTTCAAATAGTCTTGTCTATTCAAACTATTATCTATTTCAAATCATATTGACATTTTGTTTTGTCAAAAAACAATTGTTTTTAGTCATACAAAATTATTTAGAATAAAATAATACCAATTTATTAATATTTTAAAAATTAATAAGAGATTTAAAAACTAAATATGTTTACCAAACCAGTTTAAATAATTATGACTATTTGGACATACAATTGTTTCTATTCATACAAGCTTATTTGGAGTAAAATATTGCTAAACTAATAATATTCTAAAAATTAATAAGTAAGAGATTTAAAAAATAAATGTTTTGCCGAACCAATTCAAATAGTTAAGATTATTAGAATAATTATCTATTTCAAATTATTATGACCTTTTGTTTGGTCATAAAATAATTGTTTTGGTTTATACATGCTTATTCGAAAAAATAATACTATTTTATTATCATTCAAAAAATTAATAGGCAAGAAATTTTAAAAATAAATATGTTTATCAAACAGTTTCAATAATTATGACTATTTGAACAATTATCTATTTAGAATTGTTATGACCTTTTTGTTTTATCCTAAAACAATTGTTTCATACCATAAAAGCTTATCCAAAATAAAATAATATTACTTTATTAATATTTTAAAAATTGAGAAGCTAGTGATTTAAAAAATAAATCACTTTATCGAATTAGTTCAAATAATTATGGCCATTTGAATAATTATCCATTTCAAAATGTTATAAATTTTTGTTTTGTCTTAAAACAATTGGTTTTCATCATATAAGCCTATTTGGAATAAAATAATACTAATTTATTAATATTTAAAAAATTAATAAGTAGGTGCTTTAAAAAATAAATATGTTTACTGAACTAGTTTAAATAGTTATGACTATTTGAACAATCATATATTTCAAATCATTATAACCTTTTGTTTTATCATAAAACAATTATTTATGTTCATACAAGTTTATTTGAAATAAAATAATACAAATCAAAAAATATTATGAAAATTAATAAGAGATTTAAAAAATAAATTTGTTTGGCAAACCAATTCCAATAGTTAAGGCTATACGAATAATTATCTATTTCAAATCATTATGACTTCTTTTTTTGTCATAAAACAAATGTTTTTGTTCGTATAAGTTTATTCAAAATAAAATAATATTAATTTATTAATATTTTGAAAATTAATAAGAGATTTAAAAAATAAATCTATTTACCGAACTAGTTCAATTAGTTATAACAATTTGAACAACTCTTTATTTCAAATCATTGTGACCATTTGTTTTGTCATAAAATAATTGTTTCTATTGATACAATATTATTCAAAATAAAGTAATGCTAATTTTTTAATATTCTAAAAATTACTAAATAAGGGATTTAAAAATGAATTTCTTAACTAGACCAGTACAAATAGTTATAACTGTATGAACAATTATCTATTTCAAATCATTTTGATCTTTGTTTTATCACAAAACAATTGTTTCTGTTCGTATAAGCTGATTTAGAATAACTTAATTTTAATTTATTAATATTTCAAAAATTAATAAGTAAGAGATTTAAAAACTGAATTTGTTTATCGAACAAGTTTAAATAGTTATGACTATTTGAACAATTACCTATTTCAAATCACTATAACCTTTTGTTTTGTCATAAAATAATTTTTCTTATTTCAATGAAAATAATTCAAATTTATTAATATTCAAACAACTAATAAGTAAAATATTTAAAAAATAAATAAGTTTATCGAATAAGTTCAAATAGTTATGACTATTTGAACAATTATTTATTTCAAATTGTTATGACTTTTTATTTTGTTATAAAACAATTGTTTTCATTCGTAGAAGCTTTTTTGGATTAAAATAATATTAATTTATTAATATTTTGACAATTAATAAGCAAAAGATTTTAAAAATAAATATGTTTACTAAACTAGTTCAAATAGTCATAACTATTTGAATAAATATCTATTTAAAATCATTATGACCTTTTATTTTGTCATAAAACAATTCTATTAATATTTAGAAAGTAAATCCATAAGAGATTTAAAAAGTATATTTGCTTATAAAACTATTTCAAATATTTTTGAAAATTTCAATAATTATTTATTTAAAATAGTTATAACCTTTTATTTTGTCATCAAATAATTGGTTCTGTTCATACTATTTTATTCAAAATAAAATAATACTAATTTAATAATATTTTGAAACTTAATAATCAAGAAAATTAAAAATAAATCTAATTGTCGAACCAATTTAAATAGTTAAGACTCTATGAATGGTTATCTATTTTAAATTGTTATGACCTTTTATTTTATTATAAAATAATTGTTTTGTTCATACAAGCTTATTCAGATTAAAATAATACTAATTTAATAATATTTTAAAAATTAATAAGAGATTTAAAAAATAAATTTGTTTACTGAATCAATTCAAATGGTTAAGATCATTGTAATAATTATCTATTTCAAATCATTTTGATTTTTGTTTAGTCATAAAATAATTGTTCCAGTTCATACAAGCTTATTTAGAATAAATTAATACTAAATTAGTAACATTGAAAAAATTAATAAGAAAGAGATTTAAAAAAATAAATCTATTTACTGAACAAGTTCAAATAGTTATTATTATTTGAATAATTATCTATTTAAAATCATTATAACCTTTTGATTTGTCATAAAACAATTATTTCAGTTCATAAAAAATCTATCCAAAATAAAATAATACTGATTCTTTAATATTTCAAAAACTAATAAGCAAGAGTTTAAAAAAATTTGTTTATCATAGAAATTCAAATAGTTACAACTATGTGAACAATTATCTATTTAAAATCATTATGACCTTTTGTTTTGTTATAAAACAAATGATTTAGTTTATACAAGCCTATTCAAAATAAAATAATACTAATTTATTTATATTCCAAAAATTAATAAGTGATTTAAAAAGTGAATTTGTTTATAATTATGGCCATTTCAACAATTATCTACTTCAAATTGTTATTACCTTTTGTTTGGTCACATGACAATTGTTTTTTCATCATACAAGCTTATTCGGAATAAAATAATACTAATTTATTAATCTTTCAAAAATTAATAAGAGATTTAAAAAATAAATCTATTTACCAAACCAGTTCAACTAGTTATGACTATTTTAGTAATTGTATACTTCAAATCATTATAACCTTTGCTTCTACATAAAACAATTATTTCTATTCATACAAACTTATTTGAAATAAAATAATGCTAATCTAATAATATCCCAAAAATTAATAACTAAGACATATAAAAAATAAAATTGTCTATTGAACCAATTTAAATAGTTAAAACTATATGAACAATTATCTATTTCAAATCATTATGACCTTTTGTTTTGTCATAAAATAATATTTTCAATTCATACTAGCTTATTTAGAATAAAATAAAACATATTTATTAATATTTCAAAAATTAATAAGTAAGAGATTTAAAAAATAATTTTGTTTACCTGACCATTTCGAATAATTATGACTATTCAAATAATTATCTATTTCAAATTGTTATGACCTTTTGTTTTGTCATAAAACAAATGTTTTTGCTCATATAAGTTTGTTCGAAATAAAATAATACTAATTTATTAATATTTCAAAAATTAATAAGAAATTAAAAAAATAAATTTGTTTACCAAACTAGTTCAATTTAAGACTATTTCAGCAATTATTTATTTCAAATCATTACGACTTTTTGTTCTGTTATAAAACAATAGTTTTCATTCATACAAGCTTTTTCGGATTATAATAATACAAGTTTATTAATATTTTCAAATTAATAAGTAAAAAATGTAAAAAAATAAATATGTTTACCGAACTAGATCAAACAGTCATGACTACTTGAATAATTATTTATTTCAAATCGTTATGACATTTTATTTTGTCATAAAAAAATTATTTTAATTCATATAAACTTATTCAAAATAAAATAATATTAAGTTATTAATATTCTAAAAATTAATAATAAAGAGATTTAAAAAATAAATTTGTTTACCGAATAAGTTTAAATAATTATGATTATTTGAACAATTATCTATTTGAAATCACCATAACCTTTTGCTTTGTCATAAAATGATTTTTTCTATTCATACAAGCTTATTTTGAATAAAAAAATGTAAATTTATTAATATTAAGACAATTAATAAGTAAAAAATTTTAAAAATAAATCTGTTTACTGAACAAGTTCAAATCAATATGACTATTTGAACAATTATTTATTTCAAATTATTATGACTGCTTGTTTTGTCATAAAATAATTGTTTCTATTCATACAAGCTTTTTTGGATTAAAATAATATTAATTTATTAATATTTTGACAATTTATAAATAAAAGATTTCAAAAATAAATATGTTTACCAAACAAGTTCAAATAGTCATGACTATTTGAATAATTATCTATTTCAAATCATTGTGACTTTTTGTTTTGTAAGAAAATAATTGTTTCAGTTCATATAAGCCTATTTGAAATAAAATAATACTAATTTATTAATATTTCAAAAATTAAAGAGTAAGAGAATCAAACAAATGAATTTGCTTACTGAACAAGTTGAAATAGTTATACCTACCTAAACAATTATCTATTTCAAAATATCATGACATTTTGATTTGACATAAAACAATTGAGTTTGTTCATGCAAGCTTATTTCAAATAAAATAATATAAATTTATTTCTATTCCAAAAATTAATAAGTAAAATTTTAGAAAAATTAAGCTATTTTCTAAACACATTCAAATAGTTATGACTAATTGAACAATTATCTATTTCAAATCATTATGACTATTTGTTTTGTCATAAACCAATTGTTTCTATTCAAACAAGCTTATTTGGAATAAAATAATACTAATTTATTAATATTCCAAAATTAATAAGTAAAAGATTTTTAAAATAAATTTGTTTATCGAGCGAGTTGAAATAATTTGACTATTTGAACAATTATTTATTTCAAATCATTATGATTCTTTATTTTGTCATAAAATAATTGTTTATATCCATACAAGTTTATTTGGAATAAAATAATACTAATTTATTAATATTCTAAAAATTAATAAGCTGAAGATTTAAAAAATTAATCAGTTTACTTAATAAATTCAAATAGTTATGTCCATTTGATCTATTATCTATTTCAAATCATTATGATATTTTTTTTGTTGTAAAACAATTGTTTCTATTCATACAAAATTATTTATAATAAAATAATATTAATTTATTACTACTTCAAAAATTAATAAGGTAGATTTAAAAACTAAATCTCTTTACCAAACCAGTTTAAAATAGTTATGACTATTTAAACAATTATCTATCTCAAATCATTATGATCTTTGTTTTATCCTAAAATATTTGCTTCTGTTCATACAAGTTTATTTGGAGCAAAATATTGCTAAATTAATAATATTCTAAAAATTAATAAGGATTTAAAAAAATAAATTTATTTACCGATCCAATTCAAATAGTTAAGACTATTAAAATAATTATCTATTTCAAATCGTTTTGACCTTTTGTTTAGTCATAAAATAATTATCTCAGTTCATACATGCTTATTCGAAATAAAATAATACTAATTTATTAACATTCAAAAAATTATTGAGCAAGAAATTAAAAAAATAAATTTGCTTACCAAACAAGTTCCAATATTTATGACTATTTGAATAATTATCTATCTAAATCATTATGATCTCGTATTTTATCATAAAACAATTGTCGTCTTATAAAAAAATTATTTCTATTCATACAAGCTTATATGAATTAAAATAATATTAATTTATTAATATTTCTACAATTAGTAAGTAAAAAATTTTAAAAATAAATATGTTTATTGAACTAGATCAAATAGTCATGATTATTTGAATAATTATCTATTTCAAATCATTATGACATTTTGTTTTGTCATAAAAGATTTGTTTTAGTTCATATAAGTTTATTTGAAATAAAATAATACTAATTTATTAATATTTTAAAAATTAATAATTAAGATATTTAAAAAAAGAATCTGTTTACCGAACAAGTTTACATAATTATGACTATTTGAACAATTATTTATTTGTATTATTTTATTTTGAATTAAGCTTGTATGAATTGAAAATTTTATTTTATGACAAAACAAAAGGTCAAAATGATTTAAAATAGATAATTGTTCTAATTGTCTTAACTATTTGAACTGGTTTAGCAAATAGATTTATTTTTTAAATCTCTTACTTACTAATTTTTGGAATATTATTAAATTGGTATTATTTTAATTTGGTAAGCTTGTATGAAAGGAAATAATTATTTTATGACAAAATAAAGATCATAGCAATTTGATATAGATAATTGTTTAAATGTCATAACTATTTGAACTGTTTTGGTAAACAGATTTAGTTTTTAAATCTCTTATTAATTTTCAAAATATTAATAGATTAGTGTTATTTTATTTTGAAGAATTTTGCATGAATAGAAACAATTAGTTTATGATAAAACAAAAGATCATAACGATTTGAAATAAATAATTGTTTAAATGGACATGACTATTTGAACTAGTTCAATAAACAGATTTATTTTTTAAATCTCCTACCAACTAATTTTTTGAATATTAATAAATTAGCATTAATTATATTTTGAATCAACTTGTATGAATATAAACAATTATTTTAGAATAAAATAAAAGGCTATAACTATTTGAAATAAATAATTGTTCAAGTAGTCATAACGATTTGAACTTGCTTAGTAAACAAATTTATTTTTAAAATTTTTTATTTTGTAATTTTTGAAATATTAATAAATTAGTATTATTTTTATTTTGAATACACTTGTATGAATCGAAAACAACTGGTTTATGACAAAACAAAAGGTCATAACTATTTGAAATAGATAATTGTTCAAATAGTTATAGCAATTTGAACGTGTTTAGAAAACCAATTTATTTTTTAAATTTTTACTTATCAATTTTTTGAATATTAATAAATTTATATTATTTTACTTAGAATAAGCTTGTTTAAATAGAAATAGTTATTTTATGACAAAATAAAAGGTCAGAACAATTTGAAATAGATAATTGTTCAAATAGTCAAACTATTTGAACTTATTCGGCAAACAGATTTATATTTTAAATATCTTACTCATTAATTTTTGGAATATTAATAAATTAGTATTATTTTATTTCGAATAACCCTATATGAACTGATACAATTGTTTTAGGACGAAACAAAAGGTCTTAATAATTTGGAATAGATAATTATTCAAATAGTTATGATTATTTGAACTTGTTTAGTAAAGATATTTTGTTTTAAATCTTTGATTTATTAATTGTTGAAATATTGATAAATTAATGTCATTTTAATTCGAATTAGCTTGTATGAACAAAAACAATTGTTTTATGACAAAACAAAAAGTCACAATGATTTGAAATAAATAATTATTCAAATAGTCATAACTATTTGAACTTATTCGGTAAACAGATTTATCTTTTTAAATCTTTTACTTATTATTTATTTGAATATTAATAAATTTGTATTATTTTAATTAGAACAAGCTTGTATGAATGGAAAAAATTATTTTATGACAAAACAAAAGGTTATAGTGATTTGAAATAGGTAATTATTCAAATACACATAAGTATTTGAACTTGTTTGGTAAACAGATTTAGTTATTAAATCTCTTATTTTTTAATATTTAGAATATTAATAAATTAGAATTATGATATTCCTAATCAGCTTTTACGAACGGAAACAATTGTTTTGTGACAAACAAGGTCATAATGATTTAAAATAGATAATTGTTCAAATATTTATAACTATTTGTACTGGTCAGGCCAATAGATTCATTTTTTAAATCCATTACTTATTAATTTTTAGAATTTTAATAAATTAGCATTAATTTTATTTTGAATAAGACTGTTTCAATAGAGACAATTGTTTTATTACAAAACAAATGTTTATAATAATTTGAAATAAATAATTGTTCAAATTGTTATAACTAATTGAACTGATTTGATAAACAGATTTATTTTTAAATCTATTATTAATTTTCAAAATATCAATAAATTACTATTATTTTATTCCAAACAAACTTATGTGCACAAAAACTTTTGTTCTATGACAAAACAAAAGGTCATAATGATTTAAAATAGATAATTATTCATATAGCCTTAACCATTGGAATTGGTTTGACAAATAAATTTATTTTTTAAATCTCTTAGTTATTAATTTTCATAATATTATTAGATTAGTATTATTTTATTTTGAATAAGCTTGTATGAGCATAAATAATTGTTTTATAATAAAAACAAAAGTTTATAATAATTTGAAATATATAATTTTTTAAACAGTTATAACTATTTAAACTGGTTAGGTAAGCATATTTATTTTTTAAATCACCTACTTATTAATTTTTGAAATATTAATAAATTAGTATTATTTTATTTTGAATAGGCTTGTATGATGAAAAACAATTGTTTTATGACAAATCAAATGTTCATAATGATTTGAAACAGATAATTGTTCAAATGATCATAAGTATTTGAACTGATTCAATAAACTGATTTATTTTTTAAATCTCTAACTTCTCAATTATTGAAATATTAATAAAGTAGTAATATTTTATTTTGGATAAGATTTTATGAACTGAAACAATTGTTTTATGATAAAACAAAATGTCATAACGATTTTAAATAGATAATTGCTCAAATTGTCATAGCTATTTTAACGATTTGATATTTATAATTGTTCAAATAGTCATAACTATTTAAACTGATTTAGCAAACAGATTTATTTTTGAAATTTTAATAAATTAGTATCATTTTATTTGAAAAAATCTATATGATAAAAACAATTGTTTTATGGCAAAGCAAAAGGTAATAACAATTTGTAACAGATAATCATTCAAATGGCCATAATTATTTTAATTGATTTAATAAACAGATTTTTTTAAAAAATTTCTTACTTAATAATTTGGGAAATATTAATAAATTAATATTATTTTATTCCGTCCAAGCTTGTATTAACTAAAATAATTGTTTTATGACAAGTCAAAAGGTTATAATGATTTTAAATAGATAATTGTTCAAATAATAATAATAATTTAAACTTGTTTGGTAAATCAATTTTTTTTAAATTTCTTTCTATTTAATTTTTTGAATGTTAATAAATTAGTATTAACTTATTCTGAATAAGAACTAAAAAAATTATTTTATAACTAAGCAAAAGGTTAGAATGATTTAAAATATGTAATTGTTCTAATATGCTTAATAAGAATAGAAATAATTGGTTTATGACAAAACAAAAGGTTAAAACTATTTGAAATAGATAATTGTTCAAATAGCCATAACTATTTGAACTATTCAGAAAAAAAGATTTATTTTTTTAATTTTTCTTAATAAATTTTGAAAAATTAATAAATTAATATTATTTTATTCAAAATAAGCTTGTATGAACAAAACCAATTATTTAATGACAAGATAAAATGTCACAATGATTTGAAATATATATTCATTCAAATAGTCAGAATTATTTGAACTTATTTGGTAAACATATTCATATTTTAATTCTCTTATTAATTTTTGAAATATTAATAAATTAGTATTATCGTAATTCGAATAAACTTATATGAACCGATAGAATTATTTTATGACGAAACAAAATATCATAAAGATTTAATAATACAAATTTATTAATATTTTGAAATTAATAAGTAAAAAATGTAAAAAAAATAAATATGTTTACTAAACTATATCAAATAGTCATGACTACTTTATTTCAAATCACTATGAAATTTTCTTTTGTCATAAAAAAATTGTTTTAATTCATATAAACTTATTCAAAATAATTGTTATGACCTTTTGTTTTGTCATAAAACAATTGTTTCTATTCATACAAGCTTATTCAAATTAAAATAATATTAATTTATTAATATTTTGACAATTTATAAGTAAAAGATTTAAAAAATAAATATGTTTACTGAACAAGTTCAAATAGTCATGACTATTTGAATAATTATCTATTTCAAATCATTGTGACTTTTTCTTTTGTAAGAAAATAATTGTTTTAGTTCATATAAGCCTATTTGAAATAAAATAATACTAATTTATTAATATTTAAAAATTTAAAAGTAAGAGAATTAAAAAAATGAATTTGCTTACCGAACAAGTTGAAATAGTTATAACTATCTAAACAATTATCTACTTCAAAACATTATGACATTTTATTTTGACATAAAACAATTGGTTCTGTTCATGAAAGCTTATTTCAAATAAAATAATATTACTTTATTTATATTCCAAAAATTAATAAGTAAAATTTTAGAAAAATTAAGTTATTTTCTGAACACATTCAAATAGTCATGACTATTTGAACAATTATCTATTTCAAATCATTCTAACTATTTGTTTTGTTATAAACCAATTGTTTCTATTCAAACAAACTTATTTGGAATAAAATAATACTAATTTATTAATATTCCAAAATTAATAAGTAAAAGATTTTAAAAAATAATTTGTTTACCGAGCGAGTTCAAATAATTATGACTATTTGAACAGTTATTTATTTCAAATTGTTATGATCCTTTGTTTTATCATAAAACAATTGTTTCTATTCATACAAGTTTATTTGGAATAAAACAATACTAATTTATTAACATTCTAAAAATTAATAAGTTGAATATTTAAAAAATTAATTAGTTTATCGAATAAATTCAAATAGTTATGTCCATTTGAACTATTATCTATTTCAAATCATTATGACATTTTGTTTTGTTGTAAAACAATTGTTTCTATTCATACAAAATTATTTATAATAAAATAATATTAATTTATTACTACTTCAAAAATTAATAAGGTAGATTTAAAACCTATATCTCTTTATCAAACGAGTTTAAATAGTTATGACTATTTAAACAATTATCTATCTCAAATTGTTATGATCTTTGTTTTGTCCTAAAACATTTGTTTCTACTCATACAAGTTTATTTGGAGCAAAATATTGCTAAATTAATAATATTCTAAAAATTAATAAGTAAGGATTTAAAAAAATAAAATTTATTTGCCGATCAAATTCAAATAGTTAAGACTATTAGAACAATTATCTATTTCAAATCTTTTGACCTTTTGTTTAGTCACAAAATAATTGTCTCAGTTCATACATGCTTATTCGAAATAACATAATACTAATTTATTAACATTCAAAAAATTAATGAGGAAGAAATTAAAATAAATAAATCTGCTTACCAAACTAGTTCAAATATTTATGACTATATGAATAATTATCTATCTAAATCATTATGATCTTTTATTTTATCATAAAACAATTGTTTCAGATCATAAAAGCTTATCCAAAATAAAATAATATTACTTTATTAATATTTTAAGAATTGATAAGTTAAACATTTAAAACATAAATCAGTTTATCGAATTAGTTAAAATAGATATAGCCATTTGAACGTTTATCTACTTGAAATCATTATGAACTTTTGTTTTGTCATAAAACAATTGTTTTTCATCATACTAGCCTATTTGTAATAAAATAATATTAATTTATTAATATTTAAAAAATTAATAAGTATGAGATTTAAAAAATAAATTTGTTTATCGAACCAATTCTAATAGTTATGACTATTTGTATTTTAATTTCTTATAACCTTTTGTTGTAACAAAAAACAATTATTTCAGTTCATATAAGTTTATTTGGAATAAAATAATAGTAATGTAATAATATTCTAAAAATTAATAACTAATAGATTTAAAAAATAAATTTGTTTGCTAAACCAGTTCAAATAGTTAAGGCTATAGAAAGAATTTTTTATTTTAAATTGTTATGACACTTTATTTTATTGTAAAATAATTTTTTCAGTTCTTACTAACTTATTTAGAATAAGATAAGACAAATTTATTAATATTTTAAAAACTAATCAATAAGAGATTTAAAAAATAATTTTGTTTGTTGAACCAGTTGAAATAATTGTGACTATTTGAACAATTATCTATTTGAAATCATTATGAAACAAATGTTTTTGTTTCGTCATAAAACAAATGTTTTTGTTCAAATAAGTTTGTTTGAAATAAAATAATATTAATTTTTTAATATTTTGATAATTAATAAGATAATTAAAAAAATAAATATGTTTACTAAACTAGTTCAATTAGTTATAGCTATTTGAACAATTATTTATTTAAAATTGTTATGACTGTTTGTTTTGTCATAAAACAATTGTTTTGTTCATACAATCTTATTCAGAATAAAGTAATGCTAGTTTATTAATATTCTAAAAATTAATAAGTAATGGATTTAAAAAATGATTATGTTGGCCTAACCAGTGTAAATAGTTATGACTATTTAAACAATTATCTATTTCAAATCGTTATAACCATTTATTTTGTTACAAAACAATTGTTTCTATTTGTACAAGCTTATTTAAAATAACATAATTCTAATTTATTAATATTTAAAAAATTAATAAGAGATTTGAAAAATGAATCTATTCACTGAACAAGTTTAAATAGTTATGTTGATTTGAAAAATTATCTATTTCAAATCGCTATAATCTTTTGTTTTATCATAAACAATTTATTCTATTCATAGAAACTTATTTCAATTAAAATAATAAAATATGTTAATATTAAAAAAAATTAACAAGTAAAAAATTTAAAAAATAAATTTGTTTATCGAATAAGTTCAAATAGTTTGACTATTTAAATAATTATTTATTTTAAATTATTACGACTTTTTGTTTTGTTATAAAATAATTGTTTCTATTCATACATACTTATTCGTATTAAAATAATATTAATTTATTAATATTTAGACAATTAATAAGTTTGTTAAAACTTTTTGTTTGGTCATCAAACAATTGGTTTTGTTCATACTATTTTATTTGAAATAAAATAATACTAATGTAATAATATTCCAAAACTTAATAACCAAGAAAATGAAAAAAAAAAAATTAATTGCCAAACCAGTTTAAATAGTTAAGATTGTATGAATGATTTTATTTCAAACCATTTGTTTTGTCATAAAAAAATTTTTTTTGTTCATACAAGCTTATTCGGATTAAAATAATGCAAATTTAATAATATTTCAAAAATTAATAAGTGATTTAAAAAATAAATTTGTTTACCGAATTAGTTAGATAATTATGGCTATTTGAACAATTATCTATTTCAAATCGTTATGACATTTTGTTTTGTTATAAAATAATTTTTTTTATCATACAAGCTTATTCGAAATAAAATAATACTAATTATTAATATTTCAAAAATTAATAAATAAGAGTTTAAAAAAGAAATTTTTTTGTCGAACCAGTTCAATAGTTAAAACTACAAGAATAATTATCTATTTCAAATTGTTCTAAATTGTTTTTAGTCATTAAATATTTGTTTCATATCGTACAAGCTTATTCAAAATAAAATAATCCTAATATATTAACATTCAAAAAGTTAATAAGTAAGAGATTTGAAAAAATAAATCTATTTATTGAATAAGCTCAAACAGTTATGTCTATTTGAATAATTACTTATTTAAAATCGTTATGACTTTTTGTTTTGTCATAAAGCGAAGATTTCAGCTCATAAAAACTTATCCAAAATAAAATAATACTAATTTATTAATATTTCAAAAATTAATAAGCAAGAGATTTAAAAAATAATTCTATTTTCTGAACAAATTTAAATACTTACAACTCTATGAACAATTGTATATTTGAAATCGTTATGACCTTTTGTTTTGTCATAAAATAATTGTTTCAGTTCAAAAAAGCTTACTTGAAATAAAATAATAATAGTTTATTAATATTTCAAAAATTAATAAGTGAATTAAAAAGTGAATCTACTTATCGAATCAGTTCAAATAATTATGGCCTTTCAACAATTATCTATTTCAAATTGTTATGAACTTTTGTTTTGTAATAAAGCAATTATTTTTCATCATACAAGCCTATTCAGAATAAAATAATACTAATTTGTTAATATTTCAAAAACTAATAAGAGATTTAAAAACTAAACATGTGTACCAAACAAGTTCCTATTTGAATAATTACTTATTTCAAATCATTTTAACTTTGTGTTCTATAAAATAATTTTTTCAATTTATACAAGCTTATTCAAAATAAAATAATACCAATTTAATAATATTTTGGAAATTAATAACTAACAGATTTAAAAAATAAATCTATTTATCGAAGTAGTTCTAGCAATTAAGACTACATGAACAATTATCTATTTCAAATCATTATGAACTTTTGTTTTGCTAGAAAAAAATCGTGCCAGTTCATACAAACTTGTTCGAAATGAAATAATACAAATTTATTAATATTTCAAAAATTAATAAGTGATTTAAAAAGTGAATTTGTTTATCGAATCATTTCAAATAATTATGGCCATTTCAATAATTATCTATTTCAAATCATTATTACCTTTTGCATGGTCATATAACAAATGTTTTTGATCATTCAAGCTTATTAAGAATAAAATTATACTAATTTATTAATCTTTCAAAAATTAATATGTAAACGATTTAAAAAATAAATCTATTTGTCGAACCAGTTTAAATAGTTATGACTATTTGAACAATTGTATACTTCAAATTATTATAAACTTTTGTTCTCTCACCAAACAATTATTTTTTTTCATACAAGAAGGCATTAGTAGGGATATTGACTTCATGAAAGCATAGTTGCTTGGGATAGGCCTACGGTTTGCACTAGACACACTGCATTTTTCCTTGCCTAGATTTCATCTTTCTAAGTCAAGTAATGGTGACCTGCGGAAGACTGGAGCCTCGTAACATGTTGATGAAGACCTTTAAACTAAGCCATAAAGATAAGAGTCTGACCCAGAAAGCCAAAATAAATAAAATAATACCAAATAGGATTGGCTTGGCTTCAAGCATAGAAGGCAACTCTAGAGAATACTAATCTAATAATATTCTAAAAATTAATAACTAAGAGAATTAAAAATAAATTTATTTGTTGAACCAGTTCAAATATTTAAAACTCTATGAACAATTATCTATTTCAAAACATTATGACCTTTTGTTTTGTGATAAAACAAATTTTCAATTCATACTAGCTTATTTAGAATAAAATAAAAATAATTTGTTAATATTTCAAAAATTAATAAGTAAGAGATTTAAAAAAGTATTTCAGTTTACCTAACCAGTTCAAATAATTATGACTATTTGAACAATTATATATTTCAAATCATTATGACCTTTCATTGTATCATAAAACAAATGTTTTTGTTTATATAAGTTTGTTCCGAATAAAGTGATACTAATCTATTAATATTTCAAAAATTAATAAGACATTTAAAAAATGAATCTATTTATCAAACCAGTTCAAATAGTTATCATTAGTTGACAAATTATTTTTTTGAAATTGTTATTCATTTTTGTCCTCTTATAAAACAATTATTTCTGTTCATACAAGCTTATACGAATTAAAATAATATTAATTTATTAATATTTCTAGAATTAATAAGTAAAAAATTTAAAAAATAAATATGTTTATTAAACTAGAACAAATAGTCATGATTATTTGAATAATTATCTATTTCAAATCGTTATGACCTTTTGTTTTGTCATAAAAGATTTGTTTTAGTTCATATAACTTTATTTGAAATAAAATAATACTAATTTATTAATATTCTAAAAATTAATAATTATGATATTTAAAAAAAGAATCTATTTTTCGAACAAGTTTAAATAATTATGACTATTTGAACAATTATCTATTTGTATTATTTTATTTTGAAACAAGCTTGTATGAATTGAAAATTTTGTTTTATGACAAGACAAAAGGTCAAAATGATTTGAAATAGATAATTGTTCTAATTGTCTTAACTATTTGAATTGGTTTAGCAAATAAATTTATTTTTTAAATCTCTTACTAATTTTTGGAATATTATTAAATTAGTATTATTTTAATTTGGTAAGCTTGTATGAAAAGAAATAATTATTTTATGACAAAATAAAGATCATAACAATTTGATATAGATAATTGTTCAAATAGTCATAATTATTTGAACTGTTTTGGTAAACGGATTTAGTTTTTAAATCTCTTATTAATTTTCAAAATATTAATAGATTAGTATTATTTTATTTTGAAGAATTTTGCATGAATAGAAACAATTGGTTTATGACAAAAAAAAAGGTGATAACAATTTGAAATAAATAATTATTTAAGTGGACATGACCATTTGAACTAGTTCGGTAAATAGATTTATTTTTTAAATCTCCTACCAACTAATTTTTTAAATATTAATAAATTAGTATTAATTATGTTTTGAATAAACTTGTATGAATAGAAACAATTGTTTTAGAACAAAACAAAAGATCATAACTATTTGAAATAAATAATTGTTCAAGTAGCCATAACGATTTGAACTTGCTGGGTAAACATATTTATTTTTAAAATTTTTTATTTATTAATTTTTGAAATATTAATAAATTAGTATTATTTTATTTTGAATACAATTGTATGAATACAAATGATTGGTTTATGACAAAACAAAAGGTCATAACTATTTGAAATAGATAATTGTTCAAATAATCATAGCAATTTGAACGTGTTTAGAAAACCAATTTATTATTTAAATGTTTACTTATTAATTTTTGGAATATTAATAAATGTATATTATTTTACTCAAAATAAGCTTGTTTGAATAGAAACAATTATTTTATGACAAAACAAAAGGTTTGAACAATTTGAAATAGATAATTGTTCAAATAGTTAAACTATTTGAACTTATTCAGCAAACAAATTTATATTTTAAATATCTTACCCATTAATTTTTGGAATATTAATAAATTAGTAGTATTTTATTTCACATAATCCTATATGAACTAATACAATTTTGTTTTAGGATGAAACAAAAGTTAATAACAATTTGAAATAGATAATTATTCAAATAGTTATGATTATTTGAACTTGTTTAGTAAAGATATTTATTTTTAAAATCTTTGATTTATTAAATTTTTAAATTTTGATAAATTAATGTCATTTTAATCCGAATTAGCTTGTATGAACAAAAACAATTGTCTTATGACAAAACAAAAACTCACAACAATTTGAAATAAATAATTATTCAAATAGTCATAACCATTTAAACTTATTCGGTAAACAGATTTATCTTTTTAAATCTTTTTCTTATTAGTTATCTAAATATTAAAAAATTTGTATTATTTTAATTAAAACAAGCTTGTCTGAATAGAAAAATTTTTTTTATGACAAAACAAAAGGTTATAGTAATTTGAAATAGGTAATTATTTAAATAGACATCTATATTTGAACTTGTTTCAAAAATAGATTCAGTTTTTAAATCTCTTACTTTCTAATTTTTAGAATATTACTAAATTAGAATTATGATATTCCCAATCAGCTTTTACGAACATAAACAATTATTTTGTGGCAAACAAAATATCATAACGATTTGAAATAGATAATTGTTTAAACAGTTATAACTATTTGTACTGGTCAAGCCAATTGATTCATTTTTTAAATCTGTTACTTATTAATTTTTAGAATTTTAATAAATTAGCATTAATTTTATTTCGAATAAGACTATTTCAATAGAGACAATTGTTTTATTACAAACAAATGCCTATAATAATTTGAAATAAATAATTGTTTAAATTTTTATAACTAATTGAACTGATTTGCTAAATATATTTATTTTTTAATCTATTATTAATTTTCAAAATATCAAAAAATTAATTTATTTTATTCCAAACAAACTTATGTGCACAAAAACTTTTGTTCTACGACAAAAGAAAAAGTCATAATGATTTAAAAATAGATAATTATTCATATAGCCTTAACCATTGGAATTGGTTTCACAAACAAATTTATTTTTTAAATCTGTTAGTTATTAATTTTCATAATATTATTAGATTAGTATTATTTTATTCTGAATAAGCTTGTAGGAGCATAAATAATTATTTTATGATAAAAACAAAAGTTTATAATAATTTGAAACATATAATTATTCAAACAGTCATAACCATTTAGATTGGTTAGGTAAGCATATTTATTTTTAAGTCACCTACTTATTAATTTTTGAAATATTAATAAATTAGTATTATTTTATTTTGAATAGGCTTGTATGATGAAAAACAATTGTTTTATGACAAGTCAAATGTTCATAATGATTTGAAATAGATAATTGTTCAAATGATCATACCTATTTGAACTGATTCAATAAACTGAGTTATTTTTTAAATCTCTAACTTCTCAATTATTGAAATATTAATAAAGTAGTATTATTTTATTTTGGATAAAATTTTATGAACTGAAACAATTGTTTTATGATAAAACAAAATGTTATAACAATTTTAAATAGATAATTGTTCAAATTGTCATAACTATTTTAACGATTTAAGATTGATAATTGTTCAAATAGTCATAACTATTTAAACTGATTTAGTAAACAGATTTATTTTTTAAATCTGTTGCTTATTAATTTTTGAAATTTTAATAAATTAGTATTATTTTATTTAAAATAAGCTTATATGACAAAACAAAAGGTCATAACGATTTGTAATAGATAATCATTCAAATGGCCATAATTATTTTAACATATTCAGTAAAAAGATTCTTTTTTTAAATTTCTTACTTAATAATTTGGGAAATATTAATAAATTAGTAATATTTTATTCCATCCAAGCTTGTATTAACTAAAATAATTGTCTTGTGACAAATCAAAAGGTTATAACGATTTTAACTAGACAATTGTTCAAATAATAATAATTATTTGAACTTGTTTGGTAAATCAATTTTTTTTTTAAATCTCATTCTTTTTAATTTTTTGAATGTCAATAAATTAGTGTTAATTTATTCTGAATAAGAACTAAAACAATTATTTTATGACTACGCAAAAGGTTAGAATGACTTGAAATATGTAATTGTTCTAATACGCTTTGTATGAATAGAAATAATTGGTTTATGACAAAACAAAAGGTCATAACTATTTGAAATAGATAATTGTTCAAATAGCCATAACTATTTGAACTGTTTAGAAAAAAGATTTATTTTTTTTTACTTAATAATTTTTGAAAAATTAATATATTAATATTATTTTATTCAAAATAAGTTTGTATGAACAAAACCAATTATTTTATGACAAAACAAAATGTCACAATGATTTGAAATATATATTCATTTAAATAGTCAGAATTATTTGAACTTGTTTGGTAAACATATTCATATTTTAAATCTCTTATTAATTTTTGAAATATTAATAAATTAGTATTATCGTAATTCGAATAAGCTTATATGAGCCGATAGAATTATTTTATGATGAAACAAAATATCATAAAGATTTAATAATACAAATTTATTAATATTTTGAAATTAATAAGTAAAAAATGTAAAAAAATAAATATGTTTACTGAACTAGATCAAACATTCATGACTACTTGAATAATTATTTATTTCAAATCGTTATGAAATTTTCTTTTGTCATAAAAAATTATTTTAATTCATATAAACTTATTCAAAATAAAATAATATTAAGTTTTTAATATTCTAAAAATTAATAATTAAGAGATTTAAAAAATAAATTTATTTATTGAATAAGTTTAAATAATTATGATTATTTGAACAATTATCTATTTGAAATCGCTCTAACCTTTTGCTTTGTCATAAGATGAATTTTTCTGTTCATACAAACTTTTTTTGAATAAAAAAATGTAAATTTATTAATATTAAGACAATTAATAAGTAAAAAATTTTCAAAATACATCTGTTTGTCGAACAAATTCAAATTGTTATGACTATTTGAACAATTATTTATTTCAAATTGTTATGATTTTTTGTTTTGTCATAAAACAATTGTTTCTATTCATACAAGCTTATTCAGATTAGAATAATATTAATTTATTACTATTTTGACAATTTATAAGTAAAAGATTTAAAAAATAAATATGTTTACCAAATAAGTTCAAATAGTCATGACTATTTGAATAATTATCTATTTCAAATCATTGTGACTTTTTGTGTTGTAAGAAAATAATTGTTTCAGTTCATATAAGCCTATTTGTAATAAAATAATGCTAATTTATTAATATTTCAAAAATTAAAAAGTAAGAGAATTAAAAAAATGAATTTGCTTACCGAACAAGTTGAAATAGTTATAACTACCTAAACAATTATCTCTTTCAAAACTTTATGACATTTTGTTTTGACATAAAACAATTGATTATGTTCATGCAAGCTTATTTCAAATAAAATAATATAAATTTATTTATATTCAAAAAATTAATAAGTAAAATTTTAGAAAAATTAAGCTATTTTCTGAACACATTCAAATAGTTATGACTATTTGAACAATTATCTATTTCAAATCGTTATGACTATTTGTTTTGTCATAAACCAATTGTTTCTATTCAAATAAGCTTATTTGGAATAAAATAATAATAATTTATTAATATTCCAAAATTAATAAGTAAAATATTTTAAAAAATAAATTTGTTTACTGAGCGAGTTCAAATAATTATGACTATTTGAACAGCTATTTATTTCAAATCGTTATGATCCTTTGTTTTGTCATAAAACAATTGTTTCTATTCATACAAGTTTATTCATAGCAAAATATTGCTAAATTAATAATATTCTAAAAATTAATAAGTAAGGATTTAAAAAAATAAATTTATTTACCAATCCAATTCAAATAGTTAAGACTATTATAACAATTATATATTTCAAATTGTTTTGACCTTTTGTTTACACATAAAACAATTGTCTCAGTTCATACATGCTTATTTGAAATAAAATAATACTAATTTATTAACATTCAAAAAATTAATGAGGAAGAAATTAAAAAAAAATAAATCTACTTACCAAACAAGTTCAAATATTTATGACTATTTGAATAATTATCTATCTAAATCATTATGATCTTTTTATTTTATCATAAAAAAATTATTTCAGATCATAAAAGCTTATCAAAAATAAAATAATATTACTTTATTAATATTTTAAAAATTGATAAGTTAAAGATTTAAAATCTAAATCAGTTTATCAAATTAGTTAAAATAATTATAGCCATTTGAACATTTATCTATTTCAAATTGTTATGAACTTTTGTTCTGTCATAAAACAATCGTTTTTCATCATACTAGCCTATTCGTAATAAAATAATATTAATTTTTAAATATTTAAAAAATTAATAAGTATGAGATTTAAAAAATAAATATGTTTATCGAACCAATTCTAATAGTTATGACTATTTGTATTTTAATTTCTTATAACCTTTTGTTCTATCATAAAACAATTATTTCTGTTCATGCATGTTTATTTGGAATAAAATAATGCTAATGTAATAATAATCTGAAAATTAATAACTAATAGATTTAAAAAATAAATTTGTTTGCTAAACCAGTTCAAATAGTTAAGGTATATGAACAATTTTTATTTTAAATTGTTATGACACTTTATTTTATTGGAAAATAATTTTTTTAGTTCTTACTAACTTATTTAGAATAAGATAAGACAAATTTATTAATATTTTAAAAATTAATCAATAAGAGATTTAAAAAATAATTTTGTTCACTGAACCAGTTAAAATAATTGTGACTATTTAAACAATTATCTATTTGAAATCATTATGACCTTTTGTTTTGTCATAAAAAAAATGTTTTTATTCAAATAAGTTTGTTCAGAATAAAATAATATTAATTTTTAAATATTTTGAAACTTAATAAGATAATTAAAAAAAAATATTTACTAAACTAGTTCAATTTGTTATAACTATTTCAACAACTATTTATTTAAAATTGCTATAATTATTTGTTTTGTCATAAAGCAATTGTTTTGTTCATATAGTCTTATTCAGAATAAAGTAATGCTAGTTTATTAATATTCTAAAAACTAATAAGTAATGGATTTAAAAAATGATTCTTTTGGCCTAACCAGTGTAAATAGTTATGATTGTTTAAACAATTATCTATTTCAAATCGTTATAACCATTTGTTTTGTTACAAAATAATTGTTTCTGTTTATACAAGCTTATTTGAAATAACATAATTCTAATTTATTAATATTTTAAAAATTAATAAGAGATTTGAAAAATGAATCCATTCACCAATCAAGTTCAAATAGTTATGTTGATTTGAACAATTATCTATTTCAGATCGCTATAATCTTTTGTTATGTGATAAACAATATATTCTATTCATAAAAGCTTATTTCAATTAAAATAATACAAATATTTTAATACTAAAAAATTAACAAGTAAAAAATTTAAAAAATAATTTTGTTTAACGAATAAGTTTAAATAGTTTGACTATTTAAACTATTATTTACTTTAAATCATTATGACTTTTTGTTTTGTCACAAAATAATTGTTTCTATTCATACAAACTTATTCATATTAAAATAATATTAATTTATTAATATTTAGACAATTAATAAGTTCGTTACAACTTTTTGTTTGGTCATCAAACAATTGGTTTTGTTCATACTATTTTATTCGAAATAAAATACTACTAATGTAATAATATTCAAAAACTTAATAACGAAGAAAATGAAAAAATAAATTTAATTGCCAAACCAGTTTAAATAGTTAAGATTGTATGAATGATTTATTTCAAACCATTTGTTTTGTTATAAAATTTTTTTTTCTTCATACAAGCTTATTCGGATTAAAATAATATAAATTTAATAATATTTCAAAAATTAATAAGAGATTTAAAAAATAAATTTATTTATTGAATCAGTTAAATAATTATGGCCATTTGAACAATTATCTATTTTGAATCAATATGACATTTTGTTTTGATATAAAATAATTTTTTTTGATCACACAAGCTTATTCAAAATAAAATAATACTAAATTATTAATATTTCAAAAATTAATAAGAGATTTAAAAAATAAATTTGTTTGTCAAACCGGTTCAAATAGTTAAAACTACAAGAATAATGATTTATTCCAAATCATTCTAAATTTTTTTTAGTCGTGAAATATTTGTTTCATATCGTACAAGCTTATTCAAAATAAAATAATCCTAATATATTAACATTCAAAAAATTAATAAGTAAGAGATTTGAAAAAATAAATCTATTTACTGAATAAGCTCAAATAGTTATGTCTATTTGAATAATTACTTATTTAAAATCCTTATGACTTTTTGTTTTGTCATAAAGCAATTATTTCAGTTCATAAAAGCTTACCCAAAATAAAATAATACTAATTCATTAATATTTCAAAAATTAATAAGCAAGGGATTTAAAAATTAATTCTATTTTCTGAGCAAATTTAAATACTTATAACTCTATGAACAATTGTATATTTAAAATCGTTATAACCTTTTGTTTTGTCGTAAAATAATTATTTCAGGTCATAAAAGCTTATTTGAAATAAAATAATAATAGTTTATTAATATCTCAAAAATTAATAAGTAAGTGATTTAAAAAGTGAATCTGTTTATCGAATCAGTTCAAATAATTATGGCCATTTCAACAATTATCTGTTTTCAAATTGTTATGAACTTTTGTTTTGTTATAAAACAATTGCTTTTTCATCGGACAAGCCTATTCAGAATAAAATAATACTAATTTGTTAATATTTCAAAAATTAATAAGAGATTTAAAAAATAAACATGTTTACCAAACCATTTCCTATTTGAATAATTACCTATTTCAAATCGTTTTAACTTTGTGTTCTATTATAAAATAATATTTTTCAATTTATACAAGCTTATTCGAAATAAAATAATACTAATTTAATAATATTTTGAAAATTAATAACTAAGAGATTTAAAAAATAAATCTATTTGTCGAAATAGTTCAAGCAGTTAAGACTACATGAACAATTATCTATTTCAAATCGTTATGAACTTTTGTCTTGTCATAAAATAATCATGTCAGTTCATACAAACTTATTCGAAATGAAATAATATAAATTTATTAATATTTCAAAATTTAATAAGTGATTTAAAAAGTGAATCTGTTTATGGAATTATTTCAAATAATTATGGCCATTTCAATAATTATCTATTTCAAGCCGTTATTACCTTTTGTATGGTCATATAACAAATATTTTTTATCATTCAAGCTCATTAAGAATAAAATTATACTAATTTATTAATATTTCAAAATTTAATATGTAAGCCATTTAAAAAGTAAATCTGTTTGTCGAACTAGTTTAAATAGTTATGACTATTTGAGTAATTGTATATTTCAAATTATTTTAACCTTTTGTTCTCTCACCAAACATTTATTTTTGTTCATACAAGAAGGCATTAGTTGGTATATTGAGTTCATGAGAGCAGCTTGGGATAAGCCTACCATTTGCACTAGGCACACTGCATTTTCCCTTGCCTAGATGTTCACCTCTCTAAGTCATGTAATGGTGACCCGCTGAAGACTGGAGCCTCGTAACATGTTGATGAAGACCTTCAAACTAAGCCATAAAGAGAAAAGTCTGACCCAGAAAGCCAAAATAAATAAAATAAAATAAAATAATACCAAACAGGATTAGGTCAGCTTTAAGCACAGAAGGCAGCTCCATAGAATACTAATCTAGTAATATTCTAAAAATTAATAACTAAGAGAATTAAAAAAAATTTGTTTGTCGAACCAGTTCAAATATTTAAGACTTTACGAACAATTATCTATTTTAAAACATTATGACCTTTTGTTTTGTGATAAAACAAATTTTCAATTCATACTAGCTTATTTAGAATAAAATAAAATGAATTTGTTAATATTTCAAAAATTAATAAGTAAGAGATTTAAAAAAGTATTTCTGTTTACCTAACTAGTTCAAATAATTATAACTATTTGAACAATTATCTATTCAAATCATTATGACATTTGGTAGTATCATAAAAAAAATGTTTTTGTTCATATAAGTTTGTTCCGAATAAAGTGATACTAATCTATTAATATTTCACAAATTAATAAGACATTTAAAAAATAAATATGTTTATCAAACTAGTTCAAATAGTTATGATTATTTGACAGATTATTTGTTTCAAATCGTTATAACTTTTTGTCCTCTTATAAAACAATTATTTTCTGTTCATACAAGCTTATACGAATTAATATAATAGTAATTTATCAATATTTCTAGAATTAATAAGTAAAAAATTTTAAAAATTAATATGTTTATTCAACTAGATCAAATAGTTATGATTATTTGAATAATTATCTATTTTAAAATGTTATGACCTTTTGTTTTGTCATAAAAGATTTGTTTCAGTTCATATAAGTTTATTTGAAATAAAATAATACTAATTCATTAATATTCTAAAAATTAATAATGAAGATATTTAAGAAAAGAATCTATTTACTTAATAAGTTTAAAATAATTATGACTATTTAAAGAATTATCTATTTGTGTTATTTTATTTTGAATTAAGCTTGTATGAATTGAAAATTTTGTTTTATGACAAAACAAAAGGTCAAAATGATTTGAAATAGATAATTGTTCTAATTGTCTTAACGATTTGAATTGGTTTAGCAAATAAATTTATTTTTTAAATCTCTTACTTACTAATTTTTGAAATATTATTAAATTAGTATTATTTTAATTTGGTAAGCTTGTATATTTTATGACAAAATAAAGATCATAACAATTTGATATAGATAATTGTTGAAATAATCATAACTATTTGAACTATTTTGGTAAATAGATTTAGTTTTTAAATCTCTTATTAATTTTCAAAATATTAATAGATTAGTATTATTTTATTTTGAAGAATTTTGTATGAATAGAAACAATTGGTTTATGACAAAACAAGAGGTCATAACTATTTGAAATAGATAATTGTTCAAATAGCCATAACTATTTGAACTGTTTAGAAGAAAGATTTATTTTTTAAATTTTTACTTAATAATTTTTGAAAAATTAATATATTAATATTATTTTATTCAAAATAAGCTTGTATGAACAAAACCAATTATTTAATGACAAAACAAAATATCAGAATGATTTGAAATATATATTCATTCAAATAGTCAGAATTATTTGAACTTGTTCAGTAAAATTATTCATATTTTAAATCTCTTATTAATTTTTAGAATATTAATAAATTAGTATTATCGTAATTCGAATAAGCTTATATGAACTGATAGAATTATTTTATGATGAAAAAAAATATCATAAAGATTTAATAATACAAATTTATTAATATTTTGAAATTAATAAGTAAAAAATGTAAAAAAAATAAATATGTTTACTAAACTATATCAAACAGTCATGACTACTTGAATAATTATTTATTTCAAATCATTATGATATTTTCTTTTGTCATAAAAAAATTATTTTAATTCATATAAACTTATTAAGTTATTAATATTCTAAAAATTAATAATTAAGAGATTTAAAAGATAAATCTATTTACTGAATAAGTTCAAGTAATTATCATTATTTGAACAATTATTTATTCAAAATTGCTATAACCTTTTGCTTTGTCATAAAATGAAATTTTCTGTTCATACAAACTTATTTTGAATAAAAAATGTAAATTTATTAATATTAAGACAATTAATAAGTAACAAATTTTAAAAATAAATCTATTTATCGAACAAGTTCAAATCGTTATAACTATTTGAACAAAAAATTTTTCAAATTGTTATGACTTTTTGTTTTGAAATAAAACAAGTGTTTCTATTCATACAAGCTTATTCAGATTAAAATAATATTAATTTATTAATATTTTGACAATTTGTAAGTAAAAGATTTAAAAAATAAATATGTTTACCAAACAAGTTCAAATAGTCATGACTATTTCAATAATTATCTATTTCAAATCATTGTGACTTTTTGTTTTGTAAGAAAATAATTATTTTAGTTCATATAAGCCTATTTGAAATAAAATAATACTAATTTATCAATATTTCAAAAATTAAAGAGTAAGAAAATCAAACAAATGAATTTGCTTATAGAACAAGTTGAAATAATTATACCTACCTAAACAATTATCTATTTCAAAACATTATGGCATTTTGTTTTGACATAAAACAATTGGTTCTGATCATGCAAGCTTATTTTGAATAAAATAATATAAATTTATTTCTATTCCAAAAATTAATAAGTAAAATTTTAGAAAAATTAAGCTATTTTCTGAACACATTCAAATAGTTATGACTAATTGAACAATTATCTATTTCAAATCGTTATGACTATTTGTTTTATCATAAACCAATTGTTTCTATTCAAACAAGCTTATTTGGAATAAAATAATACTAATTTATTAATATTCCAAAATTCATAAGCAAAAAAGTTAAAAAAATAAATTTGTTTACCGAGTGAGTTCAAATAATTATGACTATTTGAACAGTTATTTATTTCAAATCGTTATGATCCTTTTTTTTTTGTCATAAAACAATTGTTTCTATTCATACAAGTTTATTTGGAATAAAATAATACTGATTTATTAACATTCTAAAAATTAATAAGTTGAAGATTTAAAAAATTAATCAATTTACTGAATAAATTCAAATAGTTATGTCCATTTGAACTATTATCTATTTCAAATCATTATGACATTATGCTTTTTGTAAAACAATTGTTTCTATTCATGCAAAATTATTTGTAATAAAATAATATTAATTTATTACTACTTCAAAAATTAATAAGGTAGATTTAAAAACTAAATCTCTTTATCATACCAGTTTAAATAGTTATGACTATTTAAACAATTATCTATCTTAAATTATTATGATCTTTGATTTGTCCAAAAACATTTGTTCCTGTTCATACAAGTTTATTCGGAGCAAAATATTGCTAAATTAATAATATTTTAAAAATTAATAAGTAAGGATTTAAAAAAATAAATTTATTTACCGATGCAATTCAAATAGTTAAGACTATTAAAACAATTATATATTTCAAATTGTTTTGACCTTTTGTTTAGTCATAAAATAATTGTCTCAGTTCATACATGCTTATTTAAAATAAAATAATACTAATTTATTAAAATTCAAAATATTAATGAGGAAGAAATTAAAAAAAATAAATTTGCTTACCAAACAAGTTCAAATATTTATGACTATTTGAATAATTATCTATCTAAATCATTATGATCTTTTATTTTATCATAAAATAATTGTTTCAGATCATAAAAGCTTATCCAAAAGAAAATAATATTACTTTATTAATATTTTAAAAATTGATAAGTTAAAGATTTAAAATATAAATAAGTTTATCAAATCAGTTAAAATAATTATAGCCATTTGAATGTTTATCTATTTCAAATTATTATGAACTTTTGTTTTGTCGTAAAACAATTGTTTTTCATCATACTAGCCTATTCATAATAAAATAATATTAATTTATTAATATTTCAAAAATTAATAAGTATGAGATTTAAAAAATAAATATATGTTTATCGAACCAATTTTAATAGTTATGACTATTTGTATTTTAATTTCTTATAACCTTTTGTTCTGTCATAAAACAATTATTTCTATTCATATAAGTTTATTTGGAATAAAATAATACCAATGTAATAATATTCTAAAAATTAATAACTACTAGATTTAAAAAATAAATTTGTTTGCTAAACTAGTTCAAATAGTTAAGGCTATATGAACAATTTTTTTATTTTAAATTGTTATGACACTTTATTTTATTGTAAAATAATTTTTTCAGTTCTTACTAACTTATTTAGAATAAGATAAGACAAATTTATTAATATTTTAAAAATTAATCAATAAGAGGTTTAAAAAATAATTTTGTTCACTAAACCAGTTAAAATAATTGTGACTATTTGAACAATTATCTATTTGAAATCGTTATGACCTTTTGTTTTGTCATAAAACAAATGTTTTTGCTCAAATAAGTTTGTTCGGAATAAAATAATATTAATTTTTTAATATTTTGAAAATTAATAAGATAATTAAAAAATGAATATGTTTACTAAACTAGTTCAATTAGTTATAACTATTTGAATAATTATTTATTTAAAATTGTTTTGACTATTTGTTTTGTTATAAAATAATTATTTTGTTCATACAGTCTTATTCAGAATAAAGTAATGCTAGTTTATTAATATTCTAAAAAATATTAAGTAATCGATTTAAAAAATGATTTTGTTGGCTTAACTAGTGTAAATAGTTATGATTGTTTAAGCCATTATCTATTTTCAAATCGTTATAACCTTTTCTTTTGTTACAAAACAATTGTTTCTGTTCATACAAACTTATTTGAAATAAGATAATTCTAATTTATTAATATTTTAAAAATTAATAAGAGATTTGAAAAATGAATCTTTTCGCCGAACAAGTTCGAATAGTTGTGTTGATTTGAAAAATTATCTATTTCAAATCACTATAATCTTTTGTTTTGTCATAAATAATTTATTCTATTCATAGAAGCCTATTTCAATTAAAATAATACAAATATGTTAATATTAAAAAAAATTAACAAGTAAAAAATTTAAAAAATAAATTTTTTTAATCAAATAAGTTCAAATAGTTTAACTATTTAAACAATTATTTATTTTAAATCATTATGACTTTTTGTTTTGCCATAAAATAATTATTTCTATTCATAAAAACTTATTCGTATTAAAATAATATTAATTTATTAATATTTAGACAATTAATAAGTTGTTAAAACTTTTTGTTTGGTCATCAAACAATTGGTTTTGTTCATACTATTTTATTGGAAATAAAATAATACTAATGTAATAATATTCCAAAACTTAATGACCAAGAAAATGAAAAAATAATTTTAACTGCCAAACCAATTTAAATAGTTAAGATTGCTTGAATGATTTATTTCAAACCATTGTTTTGTCATAAAAAAATTTTTTTTGTTCAAACAAGCTTATTCGGATTAAAATAATGCAAATTTAATAATATTTTAAAAATTAATAAGAGATTTAAAAAATAAATTCGTTTACCGAATCAGTTAAATAATTATGAACATTTGAACAATTATCTATTTCAAATCATTATGACATTTTGTTTTGTTATAAAATAATTGTTTTTAATCATACAAGCTTATTCGAAATAAAATAATACTAATTTATTAATATTTCAAAAATTAATAAGTAAGAGATTTAAAAAATAAATTTGTTTGTCAACCTAGTTCAAATAGTTAAAACTATAAGAATAATTATCTATTTCAAATCATTCTAAATTTCTTTTAGTCATAAAATATTTGTTTTATATCGTACAAGTTTATTCGAAATAAAATAATCCTAATATATTAACATTCAAAAAATTAAGTAAGAGATTTGGAAAAATAAATCTATTTACTGAATAAGCTCAAATAGTTATGACTATTTGAATAATTACTAATTTAAAATCATTATGACTTTTTGTTTTGTTATAAACCAATTATTTGAGTTCATAAAAGCTTACCCAAAATAAAATAATACTAATTTATTAATATTTCAAAAATTAATAAGCAAGAGATTTAAAAAATAATTCTATTTTTTGAACAAATTTAAATACTTACAACTTTATGAATAATTGTATATTTAAAATCATTATGACCTTTAGCTTTGTCATGAAACAATTGTTTCAGTTCATAAAAGCTTATTTGATGTAAAATAATAATAGTTTATTAATATTTCAAAAATTAATAAGTAAGTGATTTAAAAAGTGAATTTGTTTACCGAATCAGTTTAAATAATTATGGCCATTTCAACAATTATCTTTTTCAAATTGTTATGAACGTTTGTTTTGTTATAAAACAATTGTTTTTCATCATACAAGCCTATTCGAAATAAAATAATACTAATTTGTTCATATTTAAAAAATTAATAAGAGATTTTAAAAAATAAACATGTTTACCAAACCAGTTTTTATTTGAACAATTACCTATTTCTAATGTTTTAACTTTGTGTTCTATTATAAAATAATTTTTTCAATTTATACAAGCTTATTCGAAATAAAATAATACTAATTTAATAATATTTTGAAAATTAATAACTAAGAGATTTAAAAAATAAATCTATTTGCCGAAGTAGTTCAAGCAGTTAAGACTACATGAACAATTATCTATTTCAAATCATTATGAACTTTTGTTTTGTCATAAAACAATCATGTCAGTTCATACAAACTTATTTGAAATGAAATAATACAAATTTATTAATATTTCAAAATTTAATAAGTGATTTAAAAAGTGAATTTGTTTATGGAATCATTTCAAATAATTATGGCCATTTCAACAATTATCTATTTCAAATCATTATTACCCTTTGTATGGTCATATAACAAATGTTTTTTATCATTCAAACTCATTAAGAATAAAATTATACTAATTTATTAATCTTTCCAAAATTAATATGTAAGTTATTTAAAAAATAAATCTATTTGTCAAACCAGTTTAAATAGTTATAACTATTTGAACAATTGTATACTTCAAATTATTATAACCTTTTTTTCTCTCACCAAATAGTTATTTTTGTTCATACAAGAAGGCATTAGTTGGGATATTAACTTCATAAGAGCAAAGTTGCTTGGGATAGGCCTACCATTTGCACTAGGCACATTGCATTTTCCCTTGCCTAGATGTTTGCCTTTCTAAGTCAAGTAATGGTGACCCACCGAAGACTGGAGCCTCGTAACATGTTGACGAAGACCTTCGAGCTAAGCCATAAAGAGAAGAGTCTGACCTAGAAAGCCAAAATAAATAAAATAATTAAATAACTAAATAAAAAATAAAATAAAATAATACCAAACAGGATTGGCTAAACTTCAAGCGTAGAAGGCAGCTCTAAGAGAATTAAAAAAAAATTTGCTTGTCAAACCAGTTCAAACATTTAAGATTTTATGAACAATTATCTATTTCAAAACATTATGACCTTTTGTTTTGTGATAAAACAAATTTTCAATTCATACTAGCTTATTCAAAATAAAATAAAATGAATTTGTTAATATTTCAAAAATTAATAAGTAAGAAATTTAAAAAAGTATTTCTAGTTACCTAACTAGTTCAAATAATTATGACTATTTAAATAATTATCTATTTCAAATCATTATGACCTTTTGTTGTATCATAAAACAAATGTTTTTGTTCATATAAGTTTGTTTCGAATAAAGTGATACTAATCTATTAATATTTCAAAAATTAATAAGACATTTAAAAAATAAATCTATTTATCAAACCAGTTCAAATAGTTATGATTATTTGACAAATTATTTGTTTCAAATCATTATAACTTTTTGTCTTCTTATAAAACAATTATTTTTGTTCATAAAAGCTTATACGAATTAAAATAATATTAATTTATTAATATTTCTACAATTAATAAGTAAAAAATTTTAAAAATAAATATGTTTATTGAACTAGATCAGATAGTCATGATTATTTGAATAATTATCTATTTTAAATCATTATGACCTTTTATTTTGTTGTAAAAGATTTGTTTCAGTTCATTTAAGTTTATTTGAAATAAAATAATACTATTTATTAATATTCTAAAAATTAATAATTAAGATATTTAAAAAAGAATCTATTTACTGAACAAATTTAAATAATTATGACTATTTGAACAATTATCTATTTTTATTATTTTATTTTGAATTAAGCTTTTATGAATTGAAAATTTTGTTTTATGACAAAACAAAAGGTGCAAATGATTTGAAATAGATAATTGTTCTAATTGCCTTAACCATTTGAATTGGTTCAGCAAATAAATTTATTTTTCAAATCTCTTACTTACTAATTTTTGGAATATTATTAAATTAGTATTATTTTACTTCGGTAAGCTTGTATGAAAATGAATAATTAATTTATGACAAAATAAAGGTCATAACAATTTGATATAGATAATTGTTGAAATAGTCATAACTATTTGAACTATTTTGATAGATAGATTTAGTTTTTAAATATTTTATTAATTTTCAAAATATTAATAGATTAGTATTATTTTATTTTGAAGAATTTTGCATGAATAGACACAATTGCTTTATGACAAAACAAAAGGTCATAATGATTTGAAATAAATAATTGTTTAAGTGGACATGATTATTTGAACTAGTTCGGTAAACAGATTTATTTTTTAAATCTCCTACCAACTAATTTTTTGAATATTAATAAATTAGTATTAATTATGTTTTGAATAAACTTGTATGAATAGAAATAATTGTTTTAGAACAAAATACAAGACTATAACTATTTGAAATAAATAATTGTTCAAGTAGGCATAACGATTTGAACTTGCTCGGTAAATAGATTTATTTTTAAAATTTTTTATTTATTAATTTTTGAAATATTAATAAATTAGTATCATTTTATTTCGAATACACTTGTATGAATAGAAACAATTGGTTTATGACAAAACAAAATGTCATAACTATTTGAAATAGATAATTGTTCAAATAGTCATAGCAATTTGAATGTGTTCAAAAAACCAATTTATTTTTAAAATTTTTACTTATTAAATTTTGGAATATTAATAAATTTATATTATTTTACTCAGAAGAAGCTTGTTTGAATAGAAACAATTATTTTATGACAAAACAAAAGGTCAAAACAATTTAAAATAGATAATTATTCAAATAGTCAAACTATTTGAACTTATTCGGCAAACAAATTTATATTTTAAATATCTTACTCATTAATTTTTGGAATATTAATAAATTAGTATTATTTTACATCAAATAAGCTTATATGAACTAAAACAATTATTTTATTACAAAAGAAAAAGTCAGAATTATTTGAAATAGATAATTACTCAAATAGTCATTACTATTTGAACTTGTTTGGTAACCATATTTATTTTTAAAATCTTTTACTTATTAGTTATTGAAATATTAATAAATTAATATTATTTTAATTCGAATACACTTGTATGAACGTAAACTATTGTTTTATTATAGAAAAAAAAGTCATAACGATTTCAAATAGTCATAATTATTTTATTTGGTTAGGTAAACAAAATTATTTTTTAAATCTCTTACTTATTTATTTTTAAAATATTAATAAATTCATTTTATTTTATTCCTAATAAGCTAGTATGAATTAAAAAAACTATTTTATGACAAAGCAAAAAGTCATAACTATTTGAATTAGATAATTGTTCATATAGTCTTAACTATTTGAATTGGTTTGACAAACAAATTTATTTTTTAAATCTCTTAGTTATTAATTTTTGAAATATTATTAGATTAGTATTATTTTATTTTGAATAAGCTTGTATAAATAGAAATATTTTTTTACGTAGAACAAAAGGTTGTAACGATTTGATATACAATTGTTCAAATAATCATAACTATTTAAACTGGTTCGGTAAAAGGATTTATTTTTTAAATCTCTTACTTATTAATTTTTGAAATATTAATAAATTAGTATTATTTTACTCCGAATAAGCTTGTATGATCGAAAAAAATTGTTATATGACCAAACAAAAGGTAATAACAATGTGAAATAGATAATTATTAAATTGATCATAATTATTTGAACTGATTCAGTAAACAAATTCACTTTTTAAATTTCTTACTTATTAATTTTTGAAATATTAATAAATTAATATTATTTTATTTTGAATAAGCTTATATGAACTGTAACAATTGTTTTATAACAAAACAAAAGGTCATCACAATTTTAAATAGACAATTGTTCTAATAGTAGTAACTATTTGAATTTGTTCGGCAAACAAATTTATTTTTTTTAAACTCATGTTTATTAATTTTTTAAATATTAGGAAATTAGTATTATTTTATTTTAGATAAGCTTTTATGAACTAAAACAATTGTTTTATGGCAAAACAAAATTTCATAATGATTTTAAATAAATAATTGTTAAAATAGTCATAACTATTTAAACTTGTTCTGTAAATAGATTTATTATTCAAATATTTTGCTTATTAATTTTCTAAATGTTAATAAATTTGGATTATTTTATTTTGAATAAGCTTGTAAGATATGAAAGAAATATTTTATGACTAAACAAAAGGTCATAAAGATTTGAAATGGAAAATTATTCTAATAGTTTCAACTATTTGAATTGGTTCACTCAGTAAACACATTTATTTTTTAAATATCTTACTTATTAATTTTTATAACATTATTAAATTAGTATTATTTTTAACCAAATAAGCTTCTATGATCATAAACAATTGTTTTATGACAAAACATAAGGTCATAATGATTTGAAATAGATAATCATTCAAATGACCATAATTATTTTAACTGAGTTAATAAACAAATTTATTTTTTAAATTTTTTACTTAAAAATTTAGGATATATTAATAAATTAGTATTATTTTATTATGTCTAAGCTTGTATTAACTGAAACAATTGTTTTATGATAAATCAAAAGGTTATAATGATTTTAAATAGACAATTGTTCAAATAATAATAACTATTTAAACGTGTTCGATAAATAGATTTATCTTTTTAAATCTCTTTGTTATTAATTTTTTGAATGTTAGTAAATTAGTATTAATTTATTTTGAATAAGCTTGTATGAATTGAAAAAATTGTTTTATAACTAAACAAAAGGTCAAAACAATTTGAAATAGATAATTTTTCTAATTGTCTTAACCATTTGAATTGATTCGGCAAACAAATTTATTTTTTAAATCTCTTATTAATTTTTTAAATATTATTAAATTAGTATATTTTAATTCAAATAGGCTTGCATGAAAAAAAATTGTTTTATAACAAAAGAAAAGGCTATAACGATTTGAAATAGATTATCATTCATATAGTCTTAACTATTTGAACTGGTTCGGCAATGAGACTTATTTTTTAATTTTTTCGTTATCAGGTTTTGAAATATTATTAAATTAGTATTATTTTATTTTGAATAAAGTAATATGAATAGAACCAATTGTTTGATGACAAAATAAAAGTTATAATGATTTGAAATAGTTAATTATTTAAATAGCCACTACTATTTGAAATGGTTTTGTAAACATATTTACGTTTTAAATCTCTTACTGATTAATTTTCTAAATATTAATAAATTAGTTTTATTTTATTTCGAACAAACTTATATTAACAAAAACAATTATTTTATGACAAAACAAAAAGTAATAACGATTTGAAATAGGTAATTGTTGAAATAGTTATAGTTATTTGAACTGGTTTGGTAAATAAAATTATTTTCTAAGCCTTTTACATATAAATTTTTTAAATATTAATAAATTAGTTTTATTCTATTATGAAAAAGCTTGTATGAGCTGAAATAATTGTTTTATGATAAAACAAAATGTCATAACAATTTGAAATAAATAATTATTCATATAATCTTAACAGTTTGAACTAGTTTGGCAAATGGATTTATTTTCTAAACGTCTTAGTTATTAATTTTTAGAATTTTAATAAATTAGTATTATTTTGTTCCAAATAAGATTGTATAAACATAAACAATTGTTGTGATAGAATAAAAGGTTATAACAATTTGAAATAGATAATTATTCAAAGAGTCATAAATATTTGTAAAGGTTTGATAAATAGATTTATTTTTAAATCTCTTAATAATTCTTAAAATATTAATAAATTTGGATTATGTTATTTCAAATGAGCTTGTATGTTGAAAAACAATTTTTTTATGATAAACCAAAAGGTAATAATGATTTGAAATAGATAGTTGTTCAAATGGCCATAATTATTGGAATTGATTCAATAAACTGATTTATTTTTTAAATCTCTTATTAATTTTTGAAATATTAATAAAGTAGTATTATTTTATATTGGATCAGCTTTTATAAACTAAAACAATTGTTTTATGACAAAATAAAAAGGTCATAATGATTTTAAATTGATAATTGTTCAAATAGTCATAACTATTTGAATTTGTCTAGTAGACACATTTATTGTTTCAAATCTCATGCTTATTAATTTTTTGAATGATAATAAATTAGTATTATTTTATTTTGAGTAAGCTTGTATGAACTGAAAGAATTATTATATGACTAAAGAAAAGGTCAAAATTATTTGAAATAGATAATTATTATAATATTCTTAACTATTTAAACTGGTTTGGTAAACACATTTATTTTTTAAATGTTTTATTAATTTTTGAATACTATTAAATTAGTATTTTTTTATCTGAATAAGCTTATATGATTAGAAACAACTGTTTTATAAGAAAACAAAGATCATAACGATTTGAGATTGATATTTGCCCAAATTTTTATAACTATTTGAATTGATTTGAAAAATAGCTTTAGTTTTTTAATCTCCTACTTATTAATTTTTGAAATATTAATAGGGTAGTATTATTTTATTTCAAATAAGTTTTATGAACTGAAACAATTGTTTTATAAAAAAATAAAAGATCATAATGGCTTTAAATAGATAATTGTTCAAATAGTCAAATCTATTTCAACTTGTTTGGTAAACAGATTTATTTTTTAAAATCTTTTGCTCATTAATTTTTTGAATGTTAATAAATTAATATTATTTTAGTTTGAATAAGCTTGTATGAACTGAAATAATTGTTTTATAACTAAACAAAAGGTCAAAACTATTTGAAATAGATAATTGTTCTAATAGTCTTAAGTATTTGAACTAGTTTGGCAAACACATTTATTTTTTAAACCTCTTACTAATTTTTGGAATTTTATTAAATTACTATGATTTTAATCCAAATAAGCTTGTATGGAAAGAAACAATTGTTTTATGAAAAAATACAGATCATAATGATTTGAGATAAATAATTGTTTAAATAGTCATAACTATTTGAACTATTTTGGTAAACAAGTTTAGTTTTTAAATCTCTTATTAATTTTAAAAATACTAATATATCGATATTATTTTATTCTAAAGAATTTTGCATGAACAGAAACAATTATTTTATGACAAAACAAAAAGTCATAACTATTTGAAATAGATAATTATTTAAATAACATGACTATATGATCTTGTTCGATAAAAAGATTTATTTTTTAAGTCTCTTACCTATTAATTTTTAGAATATTAATAAATTAGTATTTTTTATTCTGAATAAACTTGTATGAATAGAAATAATTGTTTTATGATAAAACAAAAGATCATAACTATTTGAAATAAATAATTATTCAAACAGTCATAACTATTTGAACTTGCTAAGTAAACAATTTATTTTTAAATTTTTTACTTATTAATTTTTGGAATATTAATAAATTAGTATTATTTTATTTTGAATATGCTTGTATGAACAAAAACAATTGGTTTACAACAAAACAAAAGTTTATGACTATTTGAAATAGATAATTGTTCAAATAGTCATAACTATTTGAATGCGTTTAGAAAAAAATTATTTTTAAAATTTTATATTATCAATTTTGGGAATATTAATATATTTATATTATTTTTTTGAAATAAGCATGTATGAATGGAAACGATTATTTTATGACAAAACAAAATGTCAAAACAATTTTACATAGATAATTGTTCAAATAGTCATAACTATTTGAAATTGTTCAGTAAAAAGATTCATATTTTAAATCTCTTACTCAATAATTTTTGAAATATTATTCAGTTAGTATTATTTTGTTTCGAATAAGGCTATATGAAGTGATATAATTGTTTTATGACAAAACAAAATGTCACAATGATTTGAAATAAATAATTATTCAAATAATTATGACAATTTGAACTTGTTTGGTAAACATATTTATTTTTAAAATATTTTGCTTACTAATGATCAAAATATTAATAAATTAATATTATTTTAATCCGAATAAGCTTATATGAACAAAAATAATTATTTTATGATAAAACAAACAATCATAATGATTTGAAATAAATAATTGTTCAAATAGTCATAACTATTTGAACTTATTTGGTCAATAGATTTCTTTTTTAAATCTTTTACTTATTATTTGTCTGAACATTACTAAATTTGTATTATTTTAATTGTTCAAGTAGTCATAACTATTCAAACTGGTTCAGTAAATAGATTTATTTTTTAAATCCCTTACTTATTACTTTTTGAAATATTAATAAATTAATATTATTTTATTTCAAATAAACTTGAATGATAAAAAAACAATTGTTTTATAACAAAACAAAATGTTATAATGATTTGAAATAGATAATTATTCAAATGGCAATAATTATTTAACCGATTTGGTAAACAAATTTATTTTTTAAATCTATTATTTATTAATTTTAGAAATATTAATAAATTTATATTATTTTATTATGTATAAGCTTGTATTAACTAAAACAATAATTTTATGACAAAACAAAATGTCATAACGATTTTAAAAAGGCAATTGTTCAAATAGTAATAACTATTAACTATTTGAACTTGTTCGGTAAATAGATTTATTTTTTTAAATCTTTTTCTTATTCATTTTTCAAATGTTAATAAAATAGTATTAATTTATTTCGAATAAGCTTGTATGAACTGAAACAATTGTCTTATGACTAAACAAAAGGTTAGAACAATTTGAAATAGATAATTATTGTAATTGTCTTACCATATGAACTGGTTTGGTAAATAAATTTATTTTAAAATCTCTCACTTATTAATTTTCAAAATATTATTAAATTTGTATTATTTTAATTCGAATATGCTTGTACGAACAAAAAATTGTTTTATGACAAAACAAAATATCATAACTATTTGAAATTGATAATCATTCATGTAGTATTGACTATTTGAACTAGTTCAGCAATTAGATTTATTTTTTAATTTTCTTGGTTATTAAGTTTCAAAATATTATTAAATTAGTATTATTTTATTATGAATAAAATAGTATTTACAGAACCAGTTGTTTGATGACAAAACAAAAGGTTAAAATAATTTAAAATAGATAATTATTCAAATAGTCAAAACTATTTGAAATGATTTGGTAAACATATTTACTTTTAAATCTCTTACTGATTAATTTTCTAAATATTAATAAATTAGCTTTATTTTATTTCAAACAAACTTATATGAACAAAAACAATTTTTTTATGACGAAACAAAAAGTAATAACAATTTGAAATAGATAATTGTTCAAATAGTTATAATTATTAGAATTGGTTCAATAAATAGAATTTTTTTAAAAAATCTCTTCTTTATAAAATTTTGAAATATTAACAAATTAGTTTTATTTTATTTCAAATAAACTTGTATAAGCTGAAATAATTGTTTTAAGACAAAACAAAAGGTCATAACGATTTGAAATAGATAATTATTCATATAGTCTTAACTATTTGAACTAGTTCTGCAAGCGGATTTATTTTTTAAATCTCTTAGTTATGAATTTTCAAACTATTATTAAATTAGTATTATTTTATTCCAAATAAATTTATATGAACAAAAATAATTGTTTATGATAGAATAGAAGATTATAATAATTTGAAATAGATAATTGTTCAAATAGTAATAACTATTTAAACTGATTTGGTAAATAGATTTAATTTTGAAATCTCTTACTAATTCTTGAAATATTAAAAAATTAGTACTATTTATTTCAAATAAGCTTGTATGTCTAAAAAAAATTGTTTATGACAAAATGAAAGGTAATAACGATTTTATTTAATGAGCTTTTATGTTGGAAAATAATTGTTTTATGACAAAATGAAAGGTAATAATGATTTGAAATAGATAATTATTTAAATGACCATAATTATTTGATCTAATTTGGTAAACAGATTTATTTTTTAAATCTCTTACTTATTAATTTTTGAAATATGGACAAAATAGTATTATTTTTATTTTAGATAAGCTTTTATACTGAAATAATTGTTTTATGACAAAACAAAAGTTCATAACAATTTTAAATAGATAATTATTCAAATAATTATAACTATTTGAACTTGTTTAGTAAACAGATTTATTTTTTCAAATATCTTGCTCATTAATTTTCAAAATGTTAATAAATCAATATTTTTTTATCTTGAATAATTTTGCATGAACAAAAACAATTGTTTTATGACAAAACAAAAGGTCATAACTATTTGACATAGATAATTGCTCAAATGGATATGACTATTTCAATTGATTTGGTAAACAAATTAATTTTTTAAATCACTTATCAATTTTTGGAATATTAATAAATTAGTCTTATTTTATTTTGAATAAGCTTGTATCAACTAAAACAATTGTTTTTTATAAAACAAAAGGTCATAACAATTTTAAATAGACAATTGTTCAAATAGTCATAACTATTTAAATTTGTTCGGTAAACAAATTTATTTCTTTGAACTCTTACTTATTAATTTTGGAAATATTAAGAAATTAGTATTATTTTATTCTGGATTAGCTTTTATAAATAGAAATAATTCTTTTATGTCAAAACAAAAGGTTATAATAATTTTAAATAAATAATTGTTCAAATAGTCATAACTATTTGTACTTGTTCGATAAAGAGATATATTTTTTCAAATCTTTTGCTTATTAATTTTCCAATTGTTAATAAATTTGAATTATTTTATACTAAATAAGCTTATAAGATATGAAACAAATATTTTTGTCTAAATAAAAGGTCAAAATGATTTGAAATAGATAATTATTCTAATAGTTTTAACTATTTGAACTGGTTCGACAAACACATCTATATTTTAAATCTCTTATTAATTTTCAAAATATTATTATATTAGTATTATTTTTAATCGAATAAGTTTCTATGATTAGAAACAATTGTTTTATGACAAAACAAAGATCTTAATGATTTGAGATTCATAATTATTCAAATAGTCATAATTATTTGAACTGGTTTGATAAACAAATTTATTTCTTAAATCTCTTACTTATTAATTTTTGAAATATTAATAAATTAGTATTATTTTATTTTGAATAAACTTGCACGATAAAAACAATTATTTTATGACAAAACAAAAGGTCATAATGATTTGAAATAGATAATCGTTCAGATGGCCATAATTATTTTAACTAATTTGGTAAACAGATTTACTTTTTAAATTTCTTACTTATTAATTTAGGAAATATTAATAAATTTGTATTATTTTATTTCATCTAAGCTTGTCTTAACTGAAACAATTGTTTTATGGCAAATCAAAAGGTTATAAAGATTTTAAATAAAAATTTGTTAAAATAGTAATAACTATTTGAACTTATTCGATAAACATATTTATTTTTTAAAATCTCTTTCTTATTAATTTTTTGAATATGAATAATTAGTATTAATTTATTCTAAATAAGCTTGTATGAATTGAAACAATTGTTTTATAACTAAACAAAAGGTCAGAATGATTTGAAATAGATAATTGTTTTAATAATCTTAACCATTTACACTGATTCGATAAACAAATTTATTTTTAAATCTCTTACTTATTAATTTTTGAAATATTATTAAATTAGTATTATTTAAATCCAAATAAGCTTGTACAAATAAGACAATTATTTACAACAAAACAAAAATTAATAACGATTTGAAATAGATAATTTTTCAAATAATTATAATTATTTGAACTGGTTTGGAAAGTTATAATTATGTTTTGTTTAGTCAAATAATTACAACTATTTGAACAATTATCTATTTTAAATCCTTATTACTTTTTGTTTTGTCATAAAACAATTGTTTTTGTTAATATAAGTTTGTTTGAAATAAAATAATATTAATTTATTAATATTTAGAAAACAAATCCGTAAGAGATTTAAAAAGTAAATTTGCCTACCAAACCATTCCAAATATTTTTAACTATTTCAATAATTATTTATTTCAAATTGTTATAACCTTTTATTTTGTCATCAAACAATTGGTTCTATTCATACTATTTTATTCAAAATAAAATAATACTAATTTAATAATATTTTGAAACTTAATAACCAAGAAAATTAAAAAATATATCTAATTGCCAAACCAATTCAAATAGTTAAGACTCTATGAACGATTATCTATTTCAAATTGTTATGACCTTTTCTTTTATTGCAAAAGAATTGTTTTGTTCATACAATCTTATTTGGATTAAAATAATACTAATTTAAAAATATTTCAAAAATTAATAAGTAAGAGATTTAAAAAATAAATTTGTTTATTGAATCGATTCAAATGGTTAAGATTATTAGAGTAATTATCTATTTCAAATCATTATAATATTTTGTTTAGTCATAAAACAATTGTTTCAGTTCATACAAGTTTATTCAAAATAAATTAATACTAATTTATTAACATTCAAAAAATTAATAAGAAAGAAATTTAAAAAAATAAATCTGTTTACTGAACAAGTTTAAATAATTATTATTATTTGAACAATTGTCTATTTAATAGTGTTATAACCTTTTGATTTGTCATAAAACAATGTTTTAGTTCATAAAAAGTTTATCCAAAATAAAATAATACTAATTCCTTAATATTTCAAATATTAATAAGCAAGAGTTTAAAAAAATAATTTGTTTATCGAACAAATTCAAATAATTACAACTATGTGAACAATTATTTATTTAAAATCATTATGACCTTTTTGTTTTGTTATAAAACAAATGTTTTAGTTCATACAAGCTTATTCAAAATAAAATAATACTAATTTATTAATATTTCAAAAATTAATAAGTGATTTAAAAAGTAAATATGTTTACCAAATCAGTTCAAATAATTATGGCCATTTCAATAATTATCTATTTCAAATTGTTATTACCTTTTTTTTAATTATATGATAATTGTTTTTTATCATAGAAATATATTCGAAATAAAATAATACTAATTTATTAATATTTCAAAAATTAATAAGTAAGAGATTTAAAAAATAAATTTGTTTACCAAACCAGTTCAAATAATTATGACTATTTGAACAATTATCTATTTCAAATTGTTATGACCTTTTGTTTTGTCATAAAACAAGTGTTCTTGTTCATATAAGTTTGTTTGGAATAAAATAATATATTAATATTTCGAGAATTAATAAGAAATTTAAAAAATAAATCTGTTTATCAAACCGATTCAAATTAAGACTTTTTAAGCAATTATTTATTTCAAATTGTTATGACTTTTTGTTTTGTTATAAAATAATAGCTTCTACTCATACAAGCTTATTTGGATTAAAATAATACAAATTTATTAATATTTTGACAATTAATAAGTAAAGAATGTAAAAAAAATAAATATGTTTATTGAACTAGATCAAACAATCATGACTATTTGAATAATTATCTATTTCAAATCATTATGACATTTTCTTTTGTCATAAAAAAATTATTTAAAGTCATATAAGCTTATTCAAAAGAAAAAAATTTTAAGTTATTAATATTCTAAAAATTAATAATTAAGAGATTTAAAAAATGAATCTATTTATCGAACAAGTTTAAATAATTATGATTATTTGAATAATTATCTATTTGAAATCGCTATAACCTTTTGCTTTGTCATAAAATGATTTTTTCTGTTCATAGAAGCTTATTTTGAATAAAATAATGCAAATTTATTAATAATAAGATAATTAATAAATAAAAGATTTAAAAAAAAATTGTTTACCAAACAAGTTCAAATCGTTATGACTATTTAAAGAATTATTTTATTTCAAATTGTTATAACTTTTTGTTTTGTCATAAAATAATTGTTTCTATTCATACAAGCTTATTCGGATTAAAATAATACTAATTAATTAATTTTTTGGCAATTTCTAAGTAAAAGATTTAAAAAATAAATATGTTTATCGAATGAGTTCAAATAGTCATGACTATTTGAATAATTATCTATTTCAAATCATTGTGACATTTTGTTTTATAATAAAATAATTGTTTCAGTTCATATAAGCCTATTTAAAATAAAATAATGCTAATTGATTAATATTCCAACAATTAAAGAGTAAGAGAATTAAAAAATGAATTTCTTACCAAAAAAGTTGAAATAGTTATGACTATCTAAATAATTATCTATTTCAAAATATTATGACATTTTGTTTTGTCATAAAACAATTGGTTTTGTTCATGCAAGCTTATTTCAAATAAAATAATATAAATTTATTAATATTCCAAAAATTAATAAGTACAATTTTAGAAAATAAAGCTATTTTCTAAACATGTTCAAATAGTTATGACTATTTGAAAATCTATCTATTTCAAATTGTTATGACCATTTGTTTTGCCATAAACAATTGCTTCTATTCAAACAAGCTTATTTGGAATAAAATAATACTAATTTATTAATATTCCAAAATTAATAAGTAAAAGATTTGAAAAATAAATTTGTTTATCGAACAAGTTCAAATAGTTATGACTGTTTGAACAATTATTTATTTCAAATCGTTATGATCTTTTGTTTTGTCATAAAACAATTGTTTTTATTCATACAAGTTTAATTGGAATAAAATGATACTAATTTATTAACATTATAAAAATTACTAAGTTGAATATTTAAAAAATTAATCAGTTTATCGAAAAGTTCAAATAGTTATGTCCATTTGAATTATTATCTATTTCAAATCATTATGACATTTTGTTTTGTCGTAAAACATTTGTTTCTATTCATACAAAATTATTTATAATAAAATAATACTAATTTATTACTATTTCAAAAATTAATAAGAGATTTAAAAACTAAATTTCTTTACTAAACCAGTTTAAATAATTATGACTATTTAAATAATTATCTATCTCAAATCGTTATAATCTTTGTTTTATCCTAAAACATTTGTTTCTGTTCATACAAGCTTATTTGGAGCAAAATATTGATAAATTAATAATATTCTAAAAATTCGTAAGTAAGGTTTTAAAAAATAAATGTGTTTGTCGATCTAGTTTGAATTGTTAAGATTATTAGAATAATTATCTATTTCAAATCATTCTGACCTTTTTTTTAGTCATAAAATAATTGTTTCAATTCATACATGCCTATTTGAAATAAAATAATACTAATTTATTAACATTCAAAAAATTAATAAGCAAGAAATTTTTAAAAAAATAAATTTGTTTACTGAACAAATTCAAATAGTTAATGACTATTTGAAAAATTATTTATCTAAAATCATTGTCCTTTTTATTTTATCATAAAACAATTGTTTCATATCATAAAAACTTATCCAAAATAAAATAATATTACTTTATTAATATTTTAAAAATTGATAAGTTAAAGATTTAAAACATAAATCAGTTTATTGAATCATTTAAAATAATTATGGCCATTTGAACATTTATCTATTTCAAATCATTAGAACTTTTGTTTTGTCATAAAACAATTGTTTTTCATCATACTAGCTTATTAGTAATAAAATAATATTAATTTATTAATATTTTCAAATCGTTAGAACTTTTGCTTTGTCATAAAACAATTGTTTTTCATCATACTAGCTTATTCATAATAAAATAATATTAATTTATTAATATTTCAAAAATTAATAAGTAGGGGATTTAAAAAATAAATATGTTTATCGAACCAATTCAAATAGTTATGACTATTTGTATTTCAATTTCTTATAACATTTTGTTCTATCATAAAACAATTATTTCTGTTCATACAAGTTTATTCGAAATAAAATAATACTAATGTAATAATATTCTAAAAATTTATAACTAATATATTTAAAAACTAAATTTGTTTGCTAAACTAGTTCAAATAGTTAAGGCTATATGAACAATTTTTTATTTTAAATTGTTATGACATTTTGTTTTATCATAAAATAATTTTTTCAATTCTTACTAACTTATTCAATATATAATAAAACAAATTTATTAATATTTGAATAATTAATCAATAAGAGATTTAAAAAAAATTCTATTTGCTTAAGTAGTTGAAATAATTATGACTATTTGAACAATTATCTATTTCAAATTGTTTTGACCTTTTGTTTTCTCATAAAACAAATGTTTTTGTTCAAATAAGTTTGTTCAAAATAAAATAATATTAATATTTTGATAATTAATAAGTATGAGAATTAAAAAATAAGTATGTTTACTAAACCAGTTCAATTAGTTATAACTATTTGAATAATTATTTATTTCAAATCGTTATGACTATTTGTTTTGTCATAAAACAATTGTTTTTGTTTATACAGCCTTATTTAAAATAAAGTAATGCTATTTTATTAATATTTTAAAAATTAATAAGTAATAGATTTAAAAAATGAATCTATTGGCCTAACCAATGTAAATAGTTATGACGGTTTGAATAATTATCTATTTCAAATCGTTATTAACTATTTGTTTTACTCTGTTCGTACAAGCTTATTTGAAATAACATAATTCTAATTTATTAATATTTTGAAAACTAATAAGAGATTTAAAAAACAAATCTATTCACCGAACAAGTTTAAATAGTTACGATTATTTGAATAATTATCTATTTCAAATTGCTATAACCTTTTGTTTTGTCATAAAACAATTTATTCTATTCACAGAAGCTTATTTCAAATAAAATAATACAAATTTGTTAATATTCAAAAAATTAATAAGTAAAAAATTTTTAAAATAAATTTGTTTATCGAATTAGTTCAAATAGTTATGACTATTTGAACAATTATTTATTTTAAATTGTTATGAATTTTTGTTTTGCCATAAAACAATTGTTTTTGTTCATAAAAGCTTATTTGGAATAAAATAATATTAATTTATTAATATTTAGACAATTAATAAGTAAAAGATTTTAAAAATAAATATGTTTATCGAATAAGTCTAAATAGTCATAACTATTTGAATAATTATCTACTTCAAATCATTATGACTATTTGAATAATTACTATTTCAAATCATTATGACCTTTTGTTTTGTCATAAAACAAATATTTCTATTCATACAAGCTTATTTTGAATAAAATAATATAAATTTATTAATATTCCAAAATTTAATAAGTAGAAATTTAAAAAATAAATTTGTTTTCTAAACACGTTCTAATAGTTATAACTATTTGAAAAATTATCTATTTCAAATATTTATGACCTTTTGTTTTGTCATAAACCAATTGTTTCTGTTCATACAAGTTTATTCAAAATAAAATAATATTAATTTATTAATATTCCAAAAATTAATATGTAAAAGATTTAAAAAATAAATCTTTATTTCAAATAGTTATGTCTGTTTGAATAATTATTTATTTCAAATAGTTATGATATTTTATTTCGTTATAAAACAATTGTTTTCTATTTATGCAAGTTTATTCGGAATAAACAATACTAATTTATTAATATTTTGAAAATTAATAGTTAGAAGATTTAAAAAATAAATATGTTTATCAAGTATGTTCAAATAGTCATGTCCATTTGAACAATTATCTATTTCAAATCCTTATGATCTTCTGTTTTATCATAAAATAATTGTCTCTATTCATACAAAATTATTCAAAATAAAATAATAATAATTTATTAATATTTTGAAAATTAATAAGAGAGTTAAAAACTAAATTTGTTTATCGAACCAATTTAAATAGTTATGACTATTTGAACAATTATCTATCTCAAATTCTTTTTATCTTTATTTTGTCATAGAATAATTGTTTTCTTTCATATAAACTTATTCAAATTAAGACAATGCTAATTTAATAATAAAAAATATGTGTTTTGCTGAACCAGTTCAATAAGTAAGAGAAAATAATACTAATTTAATAATATTCTAAAAACTCATAACTAAGATATTTAAAAAATAAATCTGTTTGCCAAATTAGTTTAAACAATTAAGACTATATAAACAATTATCTATTTCAAATCATTATGACCTTTGTTTTGTCATAAGACAATTATTCAAGCTCATACAAGTTTATTATGAATAAAATAAAACTAATTTGTTAATATTTCAAAATTTTATAAGTAAGAGATTTAAAAAATAATTCTATTTACCAAACCAGCTCAATAAATATAACTATTTGAACAATTATCTATTTCAAATTGTTATTACTTTTTGTTTTGTGATAAAACAATTGTTTTTGTTTATGTAAGTTTTGTTCAAAATAAAATAATACTAATTTATTAATATTTAGAAAATTAATCAATAAGAGATTTAAAAAGTAAATCTTTTTACCAAACTATTTCAAATAGTTTTGGCTATTTGAATAATTATCTATTTCAAATCGTTATAACCTTTCATTTTATCATCAAACAATTGGTTCTGTTCATCCTATTTTATTTAGAATAAAATAATACTAATTTAATAATATTTTAAAACTTAATAACCAAGAAAATAAAAAATAAATCTAATTGCCAAACTAGTTTAAATAGTTAAACTATATAAATGATTATCAATTTCAAATCATTATGACCTTTTGTTTTATCATAAAATAATTTTTTTATTCATACAAGTTTATTCAAATTAAAATAATACAAATTTAAAAATATTTCAAAAATTAATAAGTAGGAGATTTGAAAAATAAATTTGTTTACCAAACCAGTTCATATGGTTATGACTATTATAACAATTATCTATTTCAAACCATTCTAACTTTTTTGTAGTTATAAAACAATTGTTTAAGTTCATACAAGCTTATTTGGAATAAATTCATACTAATTTATTAACATTCAAAAATTAATAAGAAAGAGATTTTAAAAAATAAATCTATTTACCGAACAAGTTCAAATAGTTATTACTATTTGAATAATTGTCTATTTAAAATCATTATGATCTTTTGTTTTGTCATAAAATAGTTGTTTTAGCAAATACAAGCTTATATGAAATAAAATAATACTAATTTATTAATATTTCTAAAATTAATAATTAAGAGATTTAAAAAATAAATTTGTTTACTGACTCAGTTAAAATAATTATAGCCATTTGAACAATTATCTATTTCAAATCATTATGACCTTTTTGTTTTATTATAAAGCAATTGTTTTTTATTATACAATCTTATTTGAAACAAAATGATATTGATTTATTAATATTTAAAAAATTAATAACTATGGGATTTAAAAAATAAATCTGTTTATCGAACTGTTCGAATAGTTATGACTATTTGAACAATTATCAATCTCAAATCATTATGATCTTTGTTTTGTCATAAAATAATTATTTTTGATCATAGAAGCTTATTCGATTAAAAATAATACTAATTAATAATATTCTAAAACTTAATAAGTAAGAGATTTAAAAAATAAATGTGTCAAATTAGTTCAAATAGTTAAAACTATTAGAATAATTATCTATTTCAAATTGTTCTAACCTTTTTTTAGTCATAAAATATTTGTTTCATATCATATAAGCTTATTCAAAATAAAATAATCCAAATATATTAACATTCAAAAAATTAATAAGCAAGGGATTTAAAAAAATAAATTTGTTTACCGAACAAGCCCAAATAGTTATGACTATTTCAACAATTACTTATTCAGCTATGGTTTCCTTGGGTTTGGCCGAACCTCTTCTTGGCCTCATTCCTCTCTTTGTTGTTTCAAATGCTAGTTTATGATGGTTAAAAGGTGATTATATGTTTGTTTAGTATGTTTTGTGGTTGATTGAATATATATGTTGTTTGGCTACCATTTTTGTTCATATGAATTCTTTGCCATTTTTGGATTATTACATGTTTGTTGAAGTTGTTTTATGGCTATATATTCCTTCATGAGGTGAGTATCAAGTGGCTAATACTTGTGTGGGTGAAATGGGATGAAGGAATGCATGAGGGAGTAGGCTAGGTTTGGCCAAACCTTGTTTCATGCTTTGGTCATGCTTGGTTCTTTGATTCATGCTATATATTATGTTTTTATGTTGTTTACCAATTTTCTAACATATTTAAATAAGAAGTTTCTTTGAAAAAAATGTTGTTTGATAATGGTTCTTGGTGAATTTTTAAAGTTGTTTGGTTGTGTTAAAGGATAAACAATGGTGGAATATTCAAACCAACATTTAAAATTTTCCATGTTTGACCATTTTTTGTCTCGAAATTTAATGCATTACATGTTTGTGTTATTAAGCTAGAAAATATCTTATTTTGTAAGTATGTTTCTAGGTCATGCATTGATTATGGCATTCTTGTAATTTTGCATTCATTTCATATCCATTTCTATAAAACCCCAAACTTGAAACCCCAAACCTAAACCCTAAATCAAAACCTTATACCCTAAATCCAAACTCTAAACCTTAAATCCAAATCTTAAACTATAAACCTAAACCCTAATCCTAAACCCTAAACAATAAACCTAAACCCTAAACTTAAACCCTAACCCAATCCTAAAACCTAACCTTAAACCTAAACCCTAAACCCTAACCCTAACCTAAACCCTAAACCAATCCCCAAACCCTAAATCATTCATGCATTTGCATTACATTTCATCTTGTTATCACATGCATTTTTTTAATATCATGCATTCATATTTTGTCACCCATATATATTGCCATGCATTCATCATCTTACTATGTTCATGCATCTCATGCATTGGTTTTTAAAAATTAGTTTCAAAGAAAATGTTTTCAAATAAGAATATATCTCAAGTAAATGTAATCATCTATATCTTGCCTAATTATGAGAGGACTCTCAATAATTATTATTTATGAGAGATGTTATCAGTGTTTTGTGAGGCAATTTGAAACTTTTAAATTAGGGATATTTTTGAAGCTCTACCTAATTATAGGAGAGAAGAAAAATATTTCAATATTTAAAGTGTTTTTTCTTTAATCCAAAAATAAAAAAAGTTTTGTTTTAAATTTGATTTGACCTTTTGTTTCATAAAATAATTATTTTAGCTCATACAAGTTTATTCAGAATAAAATAAAACTAATTTATTAATATTTCAAAATTTTATAAGAGATTTAAAAAAATAATTCTATTTATCGAACCAGTTCAAATAATTCTAACTATTTGAGCACCGTTATTACCTTTTGTTTTGTCATAAAACATTTGTTTTTGTTCATATAAGTTTGCTCAAAAAAAAATAATACTAATTTATTAATATTTAGAAAATTAATCAGTAAGAGATTTAAAAAGTAAATCTATTTACCAAACTATTTCAAATAGTTTTGATTATTTGAATAATTATCAATTTCAAATTGTTAAAACTTTTCGTTTGGTCATCAAACAATTGGTTTTGTGCATACTATTTTATTCGAAAAAAATAATATTAATTTAATAATATTCCAAAACTTAATAACCAAGAAAACTAAAAAATAAATCTAATTGCCGAACCAATTCAAATAATAAGATTATATGAACAATTTATTTGAAATCATTTGTTTTGTCATAAAACAATTTTTTTTTCATACAAGCTTATTCGGATTAAAATAATAAAAATTTAATAATATTTTAAAAATTAATAAGTAAAAGATGTAAAAAATAAATTTGTTTACTAAACCAGTTCATATGATTAATACTATTAGAACAATTATCAATTTCAAATCGTTCTGACATTTTGTTTAGTCATAAAGTAATTGTTTCAGTTCATACAAGCTTTTTTGAAATAAATTAATACTAATTTATTAACATTGAAAAAATTAATAAGAAAAAGATTTAAAAAAATAAATCTATTTACCAAACAAGTTCAAATAGTTATTACTATTTGAACAATTATCTATTCAAAATCGCTAAAACCTTTTGTTTTATCATAAAACAATTGTTTTAGTTAATACAAGTTTATATAGAATAAAATAATACTAATTGATTAATATTTCTAAAATTAATAAGTGATTTAAAAAATAAATTTGTTTACTAAATCAGTTAAATAATTATGGGCATTTGAACAATTATCTATTTGAAATCATTATGACCTTTTGTTTTGTTATAAAATAATTTTTTTTTATCAATCAACTTTATTTGAAATACAATAATATTAATTTATTAATATTTTAAAAATTAATAAGTAAGATTTAAAAAATAAATGTGTTTGTTGAACCTATTTTAATAGTTAAAACTATAAGAATAATTATCTACTTCAAATCATTCTGAACTTTTTTTAGTATAAAATATTTGTTTCATATCATACAAGTTTATTCGGAATAAAATAATCCTAATATATTAACATTCAGAAAATTAATAAGCAAGTGATTTGAAAAAATAAATCTATTTACTGAAGAAGCTCAAATAGTTATGACTATTTAAACAATTACTTATTTAAAATCATTATGACCTTTTCTTTTGTCATAAAACAATTATTTCAATTCATAAAAGCTTACCCAAAATAAAATAATGGTAATTTATTAATATTTCAAAAATTAATAAGCAAGAGATTTAAAAAAAATAATTTTGTTTTCTAAACAAATTGAAATAGTTACAACTATATGAACAATTGTATATTTAAAATTGTTATGACCTTTTCTTTTTTCATAAAACAATTGTTTCAATTCATAAAAGCTTATTCAAAATAAAATAATAATAGTTTATTAATATTCCAAAAATTAATAAGTGATTTAAAAAATGAATATGTTTACCAAATCAGTTCAAATAATTATGGTCATTTCAACAATTATCTATTTCAAATTGTTATGAACTTTTGTTTTGTTATAAAACAATTGTTTTTCATCATACAAGCCTATTCAGAATAAAATAATACTAATTGTTAATATTTCAAAAATTAATAACTAAGAGATTTAAAAAATATGTCTATTTACCAAATCAGTTCCTATTTAAATAATTACCTATTTCAAATCGTGATAACCTTGTGTTCTATTATAAAATAATTTTTTCAATTTATACAAGCTTATTCAAAATAAAACAATACTAATTTAACAATATTTCAAAAATTAATAACTAAGATATTTAAAAAATAAATCTGTTTGCCGAAGCAGTTGAAATAGTTATGACTACATAAACAATTAACTATTTCAAATCGTTATGAATTTTTATTTTGTCATAAAACAATCGTGTCAATTCATACAAGCTTATTCGAAATGAAATAATACAAATTTATTAATATTTTGAAAATTAATAAATGATTTAGAAAGTGAATCTGTTTATCGAATCATTTCAAATAATTATTGCCATTTCGACAAGTATCTATTTCAAATCATTATTACCTTTTGTTTGGTCATATAACAAATGTTTTTTATCATTCAAGCTTATTCAAAATAAAATAATTCTAATTTATTAATCTTTCAAAAATTAATATGTAAGCGATTTAAAAAATAAATTTGTTTACTAAATTAGTTCAAATAGTTATGACTATTTGAAAATTGTATACTTCAAATTGTTATAACCTTTTGTTCTATCACCAAACAATTATTTATGTTCACAGAAGCTTATTCAAAATAAAATAAAATGAATTTGTTAATATTTCAAAAATTAATAAGTAAGAGATTTAAAAAAGTATATCTATTTACCTAACCAGTTCAAATAATTGCAACTATTTGAACAGTTATCTAATTCAAATCATTATGACCTTTTGTTTTATCATAAAACAAATGCTTTTGTTCATATAAGTTTGTTCTAAATAAAGTAATACTAATCTATTAATATTTCAAAAATTAATAAGAATTTAAAAAATAAATGTATTTATCAAACTAGTTTAAATAGTTATGATTATTTGACAAATTATTTATTTCAAATCGTTATGACTTCTTATCCTATTATAAAAAAATTATTTTTGTTCATACAAGCTTATATGAATTAAAATAATACTAATTTATTAATATTTTGACAATTAATAAGTAAAAAAATTTAAAAAAAATATGTTTACCGAACTATATCAAGTAGTCATGACTATTTGAATAATTATCTATTTTAAATTGTTATGACCTTTTGGTTTGTCATAAAAGATTTATTTTTGTTTATATAAGTTTATTCAAAATAAAATAGTACTAATTTATTAATATTTTGGAAAATAATAACAAAGAGAATTAAAAAAAGAATCGTTTACCAAACAAGTTTAAATAATTATAACTATTTGAACAATTATCTGTTTGTATTATTTTATTTTGAATAAGCTTGTATGAATTGAAAAAATTATTTTATGAAAAAACAAAAGGTCAAAATGATTTAAAATATATAATTATTATAATAGTCTTAACTATTTGAACTAGTTCGGTAAACACATTTACTTTTTAAATCTCTTACTTACTAATTTTTGGAATATTATTAAATTAGTATTATTTTAACTTGAATAAGCTTGTATGAAAAGAGATAATTATTTTATGACAAAATAAAGATCATAACGATTTGATATAGATAATTGTTTAAATAGTCATAACTATTTGAACTATTTTGGTAAACATATTTAGTTTTTAAATTTCTTATTAATTTTCAAAATATTAATAGATTAGTATTATTTTATTTTGAATAATTTTGCATGAATAGCAACAATTGTTTTATGACAAAAAAAGGTCATAACGATTTGAAATAGATAATTATTTAAATAGGCATAACTATTTAAACTAGTTTGGTAAACAGATTTATTTTTTAAATCTCCTATCAACTAATTTTTAGAATATTAATAAATTAGTATTAATTATATTTTGAATAAACTTATATGAATAGAAACAATTGTTTTAGGATAAAACAAAAGATCATAACTATTTGAAACAAATAATTGTTTGAACAATCATAATGATTTGAACTTGCTCAGTAAATAGATTTATTTTAAAAATCTTTTACTTATTAATTTTTGGAATATTAATAAATTAGTATCATTTTATTTTGAATACGCTTGTATGAATAAAAACAACTGGTTTATGACAAAACAAAAAATCATAACTATTTGAACATGTTCAGAAAACCAATTTATTTTTAAAATTTTTACTTATTAATTTTTGGAATATTAATAAATTTATGTTATTTTATTCAAAATAAGCTTGTTTGAATAGAAACAATTATTTTATGACAAAACAAAAGGTCATAATAATTTGAAATAGATAATTGTTCAAATAGTCATAACTATTTCAATTTGTTCAGCAAACAAATTCATATTTTAAATCTCTTACTTATTAATTTTTGGAATATTAATAAATTAGTATTATTTTATTTCGAATAAGCCTATATGAACTTATGTAATTGTTTATGATGAAACAAAAGGTCATAACGATTTGAAATGGATAATTAGTCAAATAGTTATGACTATTTGAACTTGTTCAGTAAACATATTTATTTTTAAAATCTTTGATTTATTAATTATTAAAATATTAATAAAATCAATGTTATTTTAATCCAAATAAGCCTATATGAACAAAAACAATTATTTTATGACAAAACAAAAAGTCACAACAAGTTGAAATAAATAATTATTCAAATAGTTATAACTATTTAAACTTATTCAATAAACAGATTTTATCTTTTTAAATCTTTTACTTATTAATTCTCTAAATATTAATAAATTTGTATTATTTTAATTGAAATAAGTTTGTATGAATAGAAAAAGTTATTTTATGACAAAACAAAAGGTTATAGCAATTTGAAATAGATAATTATTCAAATAGTCATAGGTATTTGAACTTGTTTGATAAACAGATTCTTTTTTAAAATATCTTACTTATTAATTTTTAGAATATTAATAAATTAGAATATGTTATTCCCAATTAGCTTGTACAAATAGAAACAATTGATTTTTGACAAAACAAATGATCATAACGATTTGAAATAGATAATTGTTCAAATAGTTATAACTATTTGTACTGGTCAGGCAAACAGATTCATTTTTTGAATCTATTAGTTATTAATTTTTAGAATTTTAATAAATTAGCATTACTTTATTCTAAATAAGACTGTATCAATAGAAACAATTGTTTTATGACAAAAAAATGGTTATAACGATTTGAAATAAATAATTGTTCAAATTATTATAACTAATTGAATTGGTTTGATAAACAAATTTATTTTTTAAATCTCTTATTAATTTTTAAAATATTAATAAATTAATATTATTTTTATTTTCAATAAACTTATATGCACAAAAACGTTTGTTTTATGACAAAACAAAAGGTCATAAATATTTGAAATAGATAATTATTCATATAGCCTTAACTATTTGAATTGGTTCGATAAACAAATTTATTTTTTAAATCTCTTAGTTATTAATTTTCATAATATTATTAGATTAGTTTTATTTTATTCAGAATAAGCTTGTATGAATATAAATAATTGTTTTATGACAAAAACAAAAGGTTATAACTATTTGAAATATATAATTGTTCAAACAATTATAACTATTTGAACTAGTTTGGTAAGCAAATTTATTTTTTAAATCACCTACTTATTAATATTAGAAATATTAATAAATTAGTATTATTTTATTTCGAACAGGCTTGTATGATGAAAAATAATTGTTTTATGACAAAACAAAAATTCAAAACGATTTGAAATAGATAACTGTTCAAATCGTCATAATTATTTGAACTAATTTGATAAACTAATTTATTTTTTAAATCTCCAACTTCTCAACTTTTGAAATATTAATAAAGTAATATTATTTTATTTTGGATAAGCTTTTATGAACTGAAAAAATTATTTTATGATAAAACAAAAGGTTATAACGATTTTAAATAGATAATTGTTTAAATTGTCGTAACTATTTAAACTTGTTCAGTAAATAGATTTATTTTTTAAATTTCTTGCTTATTAATTTTTTGATTGTTAATAAATAGGGTTATTTTATTTCAAATAAGTATGTATGAACTGAAACAATTATTTTATGACTAAACAAAAGGTCAGAACAATTTGAAATAGATAATTGTTCTAATAATCTTAACTATTTGAATTCGTTTGGCAAACATATTTACTTTTTAAATCTCTTACTTATTAATTTTTAGAATATTATTAGTTTAACAAAATTTCACTCTGAATAAGCTTGTATGAATAGAAACAATATTTTTATGACAAAACAAAGGTCATAATGATTTAAGATAGATAATTGTTCAAAAAATTGTAACTATTTGAATAGGCTCAACAAACAAATTTAGTTTTTAAATCTCTTATTAATTTTTGAAATATTAATAAACTAATATTATTTTATTTTGAATAATTTTATATGAATAAAAATAATTATATTACAACAAAACAAAATATCATAATGGTTTGAAATAGATAATACTTCTAATGGATGTGACTATTCAAACTTGTTCAATAAACAGATTTATTTTTTAAAAATCCAACTTATTAATTTTGAGAATATTAATAAATGATATTATTTTATTTCGAATAAACTTGTATAAATAGAAACATATGATTTAGGACTTTCAAATAGGCTTATATGAATAGAAACAATTGGTTTATGACAAAACAAAAAGTCATAACTATTTGAATTGTTTAGAAAACATATTTATTTTTTTAATTTTTACTTATTAATTTTTGAAATATTAATAGATTTATATTATTTTATTCGAAATAAGCTTGTATGAATAGAACCAATATTTTATGACAAAACAAAATGTTATAATGATTTGAAATAGATATTTGTTCAAATAGTCAGAACTATTTAACTTGTTCGGTAAAAAGATTCATATTTTAAACTTTTGCTCATTAATTTTTGGAATATTAATAAATTAGTATATTGTATTTTGAATAAACCTATATGAACTGATAGAATTATTTTATGATGAAACGAAAGGTTATAATAATTTTAAATAGATAATTATTCAAATAGTTAAGACTATTTGAACTAGTTTGGTAAACATAATTATATTTAAAATCTTTTACTTATTAATTGTTGAATATTAATAAATTAGTATTATTTTAATCCAAATAAACTTGTTTGAATGAAAACAATTGTTTTATGACAAAACAAAAAGTCATAACGATTTGAAATAAATAATTATTCAAATAGTCATAACTATTTGAACTTATTCGATAAACATATTTATTTTTTAAATCTTTTACTTATTAATTGTTTGAATATTAAAAAATTTGAATTATTTTAATTGAAATAAGCTTGTATGAATAGAAAAAATTACTTTATGACAAAACAAAAGGTTATAGTGATTTGAAATAGATAATTGTTCTAATATTCATAACTATTTAAACTTATTCAATAAACAAATTTAGTTTTTAAAAATCTTACTTATTAATTTTTTGAATATTAATAAATTAGAATTATGTTATTTCGAATCAGCTTATACGAACAGAAACAATTGTTTGGTGACAAAACAAAGATCATAATGATTTGAAATAGATAATTGTTCATACAATTATAACTATTTGTACTAGTTAGGCCAACAGATTCATTTTTTAAATCCATTACTTAGTAATTTTTAGAATATTAAAAAATTAGCATTACTTTATTTCAAATAATATTGTATTAATGGAAACAATTGTTTTATGACAAAATAATTGGTCACAACAATATGAAAAAATAACTATTTAAATTGTTATAACTAATTAAACTGGTTTGGTAAATAGATTTATTTTTTAAATCTCTTATTAATTTTCAAAATATTAATAAATTAATATTATTTTATTCTAAACAAACTTATACGAACAAAAACATTTATTTATGACAAAACAAAAAGTCATAATGATTTGAAATAAATAATTATTCATATAGCCTTAACTATTTGAATTGGTTTGGCTAACAAATTTATTTTTTAAATCTCTTAGTTATTAATTTTCATAATATTATTAGATTTGTATTATTTTATTTCAAATAAACTTGTATGAACATAAATAATTGTCTTATGACAAAACAAAAAGTTATAACAATTTGAAATATATAATTGTTCAAATAGTCATAACTATTTGAATTGGTTTAGTAAGCATATTTATTTTTTAAATCACTTATTAATTTTTGAAATATTAATAAATTAGTATTATTTTATTCCAAATAGGCTTATTTGATGAAAAACAATTGTTTTTAGACAAAACAAAAGTTTGTAATTTTTTTAATAGATAATTGTTCAAATGGTCATATTTATTTGAATTGATTCGATAAATTGATTTATTTTTTAAATCACCAAATCTCAAATTTTAAAATATTAGTAAAGTAATATTATTTTATTTTGGATAAGCTTTTATGATTTGAAACAATTTTTTTAGGATAAAACAAAAAGTCATAATGATTTTAAATAGATAATTTTTCAAATAGTCATAACTATTTGAACTTGTTTGGTAAATATATATATTTTAAAATTTCTTGCCTATTAATTTTTTCAATGTTAATAAAATAGTATTATTTTATTTTGAATAAGCATGTGTGAATTGAAACAATTATTTTATAACTAAAAAAAGGTCAAAATGATTTTAAATAGATAATTATTCTAATAGACAACTATTTGAACTAGTTCGGCAAACACATTTATTTTTTAAATCTCTTACTTATTAATTTTTAGAATATTATTAGTTTAGCAATATTTAACTATTAATAAGCTTTTATGAATAGAAACAATTGTTTTATGAGAAAACAAAGATCATAATGATTTAAGACAGATAATTGTCCAAATAATCATAACTATTTGAACTGTTTTGGTAAACAGATTTAGTTTGTAAATCTCATATTAATTTTTGAAATATTAATAAACTAATATTATTTTATTCTAAACAATTTTGTACGAATAAAAACAATTGTTTTACAATAAAAGAAAATGGCATATCGATTTGAAATAGATAATAGTTCGAATGGACTAGACTATATGAACTTGTTTGGTAAATAGATTTATTTTTTAAATCTTAAACTTATTAATTTTTAGAATATTAATAAATTAGTATTATTTTATTTTGAATAAACTTGTATGAATAGAAACAATCATAACGATTTGAAATAAATAATTATTTAAATAGTTATAACTATTTGAACTCACTCGGTAAGCAGATTTATTTTTCAAAACTTTTACTTATTTTATTAATAGAAGTATTACCTTATTGTAAACAAACTTATATGAATAAAAATATTTGTTTTATGATAAAATAAAAGATCATAATGATTTGAAATAGATAATTGTTACAATAGTCATAATTATTTGAACTAGTTAGGTAAACAAAATTATTTTTTAAATCTCCTACTTATTTATAATTGAAATATTAATAACTTCATTTTATTTTTTTCCAAATAAGTTAGTATCAATTCAAAAAAACTTATTTTATGACAAACAAAAGATCATAATGACTTGAAATAGATAATTGTTCATATAGTCTTAAATATTTGAATGGTTCGGCAAACAAATTTATTTTTTAATTCTCTTAGTTATTCATTTTTGGAATATTATTAGATTAGTTTTATTTTATTTCAAATAAGCTTGTATGAACAAAAATAATTGTTTTATGATAAAACAAAATGTTATAACAATTTGAAGTTTACAATCGTTCAAATAGTCATAACTGTTTGAACTATTTTGGTAAATAGATTTTTTAAATCGCTTACTTATTAATTTTTTAAAGATTAATAAGTTATCACTATTTTAAAGATTAATAAATTAGTATTATTTTATTCCATGTAAGCATGTATTAATTGAAACAATTGTTTTATGAAAAATCAAAAGGCTTTAACGATTTTAAAGAGATAATTGTTCAGATAGTAATAAGTATTTAAATTTTTTCGATAAATAGATTTATTTTTTTAAATCACTTTCTTATTAATTTTTTGAATCTTAATAAATTAGTATTAATTTATTCTAAATCGGCTTGTATGAACTAAAACAATTATTTTATGACTGAACAAAAAGTCAGAATAATTTGAAATAGATAATTGTTCTAGTAGTCTTAACCATTTGAGCTGATTTGGTAAACAAATTTATTTTTGAAATCTCTTGCTTATTAATTTTTGAAATATTATTCAATTAGCATTATTTTAATCAAAATATGCTAGTATGAACAAAATAATTTTCTTACAACAAAAGAAAAAGTCATAACAAATTCAAATAGATAATCTTTCATATAGTCTTAGCAATTTAAATTGCTTTCGCAAATAGATTTATTTTTTTAATTTTCTTGGTTATTAAGTTTTGAAGTATTATTAAATTATTATTATTATTATTTTTGAATAAAGTAGTATGAATAGAACCAATTATTTGATGACAAAATAAAAAGTTATAACAATTTGGAATAGATAATTACTAAAATAGTCAAAACTATTTGAAATGGTTTGTAAATAGATTTACTTTTTAGACCTCTTATTGATTAATTTTCTAAATATTAATCAATTAGTATTATTTTATTTCAAATAAACTTATATTAATAAATAAATTTTTTTACGACAAAACAGAAAGTAATAAAGATTTGGAATAAACAATTGTACAAATAGTTATAATTATTTTAACTGATTTGGTAAATAGAATTTTTTTCTAAATCTCTTACTTATAAATTTTAGAAATATTAATAAATTAGTTTTATTTTATTCTGAATAAGCTTATATTGAAATAATTGTTTTATGATAAAACAAAAGGTCATAACAATTTGAAATAAATAATTGTTTTATAGTCTTAACTATTTGATTGGTTCGGTAAATGGATTTATTTTTCAAATCTCTTAGTTATTAGTTTTTAGAATATTACTAAATTAGTATTATTTTATTCTAAATAAGTTTATATGAATAGAAACAATTATTTTATGATAAAACAAAAGGTTATAACAATTTGAAATAGATAATTGTTCATATAGTCATAACTATTTGAACTAGTTGGTAAATAGATTTAATTTTTAAGTCTCTTATTAATTCTTGAAATATTAGCAAATTAGTATTATTTTATTTCAATTAAGCTTGTATGTTGAAAAACAATTCTTTCATGACAAAACAAAAGGTAAAAATGATTTGAAATAATAGTTGTTCAAATGGCTATAATTATTTAAACTAATTTAGTAAACTTATTTATTTTTTAAATCTTCTGCTTATTAACTTTTGAAATATTAAAAAAGTTAGCATTATTTTTTTTGGAAAAGCTTTTATGAACTAAAACAATTGTTTCATGATAAAACAAAAGGTCATAAAAATTTTAAAAATATAATTGTTCAAATTGTCATAACTATTTAAACTTGTTTGGTAAATAAATTTATTTTTTCAAATCCCTAGCTTATTAATTTTTTTAATGTTAATAAATTAGTATTATTTTATTCTGAATAACTTGGTATAAATTGAAACAATTATTATATAACTAAATAACAGGCCAGAATGATTTGAAATAGATAATCGTTCTAATAGTCTTAACTATTTGAATTGGTTTGACAAAAATATATATTTTTTAAATCTCTTATTAATTTTCAAAATATTATTATATTAGTATTATTTTTATCCAAATAAGCTTGTATGATCAGAAATAATTATTTTATGACAAAAAGAAAGATCATAATAGTTTGAGATTGATATTTGTTCAAATAGTTCAACTATTTGAATTGGTTTGGAAAATAACTCTAGTTTATAAATCTCTTGCTTATTAATTTTTGAAATATTAATAAAGTAGTATTATTTTATTTCAGATAAGTTTTTATGAGTTGAAATAATTGTTTTATGATAAAATAAAAGGTCATAACAACTTTAAATAAATAATTGTTCAAATAGTCAAATCTATTTGAACTTGTTTGGTAAACAATTTTATTTTTTAAAATCTCTCACTCATTAATTTTTTCAATGTTAATAAATTAGTATTAATTTATTTTGAATAAGCTTGTATGAACTGAAATAATTGTTTTATGACTAAAGAAAAGGTCAAAATGATTTGAAATAGATAATTGTTCGATAGTCTTAACTATTTGAACTGGTTTAACAAACACATTTATTTTTTAAATTCTAACTTATTAATTTTTGAAATACTATTAATTAGTATTATTTTAATTCAAATAAGCTTGTATGAAAAGAAACAATTGTTTTATGATAAAATAAAGATCATAACGATTTGACGATTTGAGAAAGATAATTGTTCAAATAGTGATAACATTGTTAATTGTTTCAGTAAATAGATTTAGTTTTTAAATCTCTTATTAATTTTTAAAATATTAATAGATCAATATTTTTTGTTTTGAATAATTTTACATGAATAGAAACAATTGCTTTATGACAAAACAAAAGGTCATAATGATTTGAAATGGATAATTGTTCAAATGGACATGATTATATTAATATTATTTTAATTCGAATATGCTAGTATGAATAGAAATTATTGTTTTATAATAAAACAAAAAGTCATAACAATTTGAAATAAAAAATTACTCAAATAGTCATAACAATTTGAATTGGTTTGATATACAGATTTATTTTTTAAATCTCTTATTAATTTTTGACATATTAGTATATTAGTATTATTTTATTCCAAACAAACTTATATGAAGAAAACGTTTTTTTTATGACAAAACAAATGATCATAATGATTTAAAATAGATAATTATTCATATAGCCTTAATTATTTGAACTGGTTTGGTAAACAAATTTATTTTCTAAATCTCTTAGTTATTAATTTTCATAATATTGTTAGATTCATATTATTTTATTTTGAATAAGATTGTATGAACATAAATAATTGTCTTATGACAAAACAAAAAATTATAATGATTTGAAATATAATTGTTCAAATAGTCATAACTATTTGAACTGGTTTGACAATTTGAATTGATTATTATTCAAATGGCCATAATTATAACAATTTGAAATAGATTATTATTCAAATGGCCATAATTATTTGAATTGATTCAATAAATTGATTTATTTTTTAAATATCCAACTTATAAAATTTTGAAATATTAATAAAGTAATATTATTTTATTTTGCATAAGCTTTTATGAACTAAAACAATTGTTTTATTATAAAACAAAAGGCCATAATGATTTAAAATAGATAATTATTCAAATAGACTTGACTATTTGAATTTGTTCAGTAAATAGATTTATTTTTTAAATTTCTTACTTATTAATTTTTTGAATGTTAATAGAATAGTATTATTTTATTTTGGATAAGCATGTATGAATTGAAACAATTATTTTATGACTAAAAAAAAGGTCAGAATCATTTGAAATGGATAATTGTTCTAACAGTCTTAACTATTTGAATTGGTTTAGCAAACACATTTATTTTTAAAATCTCTTACTTATTAATTTCAGAATATTATTAGTTTAGCTATATTTTACTTCTAATAAGCTTGTATGATCACAAACAATAGTTTTATGACAAAACAAAGATCATAACGATTTGTGATAGATGATTGTTCAAATAGTCATAACTATTTGAACTGGCTTGATAAACAGATTTAACTTTTAACTTTTTTTAATTTTTGAATTATTAATAAATTATATTGTTTTATTCTGAATAATTTTATGTAAATAAAAACAATTTCTTTACAACAAAACAAAATGTCAAAATGATTTGAAATAGATAATTGTTCAAATAGTCATAACTATTTAACTCGTTTGATAAATAGATTTATATTTTAAATCTTTTACTTATTAATTTTTGGAATATTAATAAATTTATATTATTTGATTCAAAATAAACTTGCATCAATAGAGCCAGTTTTTTTATGACAAAACAAAAAGTCATTATGTTTTGAAATAGATAATTGTTTAGATAGTCATAGCTATTTGAACTTATTCGATAAATAGATTCTTTTTTAATTCTCTTGCTCATTAATTTTTGGAATATTAATAAATTAGTATTATTTTACATCAAATAAGCTTATATGAACTGAAACAATTGTTTTATTATAAAAGAAAAAGTCAAAATGATTTGAAATAGATAATTACTCAAATAGTCATTGCTATTTGAACATGTTTGGTAAACATATTTATTTTTTAAATCTTTTACTTATTAATTATTGAAATATTAATAAATTAATATTATTTTAATTTGAATACACTTGTATGAATAGAAACTACTGTTTTTATAACAAAACAAAAAGTCATAATGATTTGAAATAAATAATTGCTAAATAGTCATAACTATTTGAATTGTTTTGATAAATAGATTTATTTTTTAAATTTCTTATTAAATTTTGAAATATTAGTGGAATAGTATTATTTTATTTTGAACAAACTTATATAAACAAAAACTTTTTTTTATTATAAAACAAAAGGTTGTACTGATTTGAAATAGATAATTGTTTAAATAGTCATAATTATTTGATCTAGTGAGGCAAACAAAATTATTTTTTAAATCTCTTACTTATTAATTTTTGAAATATTAATAAATTCATTTTATTTTATTCCTAATAAGCTACTGTGAATTGAAAAAAAATTTTATAACAAAACAAAATGTCATAACAATTTGAAATAGATAATTGTTCATATAGTCTTAACTATTTGAACTGGTTCGATAAATATATTTATTTTTTAAATCTCTTAGTTATTAATTTTTGAAATATTATTAGATTAATATTATTTTATTTCGAATAAGCTTGTATGAACAGAAAAAATATTTTATGATAGAACAAAAGGTTATAATGATTTGAATACAATTGTTCAAATAACTAGTTAAATTGGTTTGGTAAATGGATTTATTTTTTAAATCTCTTACTTATTAATTTTTGAAAGATTAATAAATTAGTATTATTTTATTCTGAATAAACTTGTGTGATCAAAAAATAATTGTTATATGACCAAACAAAAGATAATAACGATTTGCAATAGATAATTGTTGAAATGGTCATAATTATTTGAACTAATTTGGTAAACATATTCACTTTTTAAATTTCTTACTTATTGATTTTTGAAATATTAGTAAATTAGTATTTTTTATTTTGAATAAGCTTGTATGAACTATAACAATTATTTTATAACAAAACAAAAGGTTATTACAATTTTAAATAGACAATTTTTCTAATAGTAGTAACTACTTGAATTTGTTTAGTAAACAAATTTATTTTTTTAAACTTATGCTTATTAATTTTTGAAATATTAAGAAATTGGTATTATTTTATTTTGGATAAGCTTTTCTAAACTAAAATAGTCGTTTTATGGCAAAACAAAAAGTCATAACGATTTTAAATAAATAATTGTTCAAACAGTCATAACTATTTAAATTTGTTCTATAAACAGATCTATTGTTTCAAATCTTTTGCTTATTAATTTTTTGAATGTTAATAAATTTAGATTATTTTATTCCAAATAAGCTTATAAGATATAAAACAAATATTTTATGACTAAACAAAAGGTCATAAAGATTTGAAATAGGTAATCATTCAAATGACCATAATTATTTTAAATGAGTTAGTAAACAAATTTATTTTTTAAAATTTTTTACTTAATAATTTAGGAAATATTAATAAATTAGTATTATTTTATTATGCCTAAACTTGTATTAACTGAAATAATTGTTTTATGAGAAATCAAAAGGTTATATTGATTTTAAATAAGCAATTGTTCAAATAATAATAACTATTTGAACTTGTTCAATAAACATATTTATTTTTTGAAATCTCTTTCTTAATAATTTTTTGAATGTTAATAAATTAGTATTAATTTATTCTAAATAAGCTTGTATGAACTGAACCAATTGTTTTATAACTAAACAAAAGGTTAAAACAATTTGAAATAGATAATTTTTCTAATTGTCTTAACCATTTGATCTGATTTGGTAAACAAATTTATTTTTTAAATCTTTTATTAATTTTTGAAATATTATTAAATTAGTATTGTTTTAATCCGAATAAGCTTGTATGAACAAAACAATTGTTTTATGACAAAAGAAAATGGTTATAACGATTTGAAATAGATTATCATTCATATAGCTTAACTATTTGAACTGGTTTGGCAATTAGACTTATTTTTTAATTTTTTTGGTTATTAAGTTTCAGAATATTATTAAATTAGTATTTTTTTATTTTGAATAAAATAATATGAACATAACCAATTGTTTGATGATAAAAAAATGTTATAATGATTTGAAATAGTTAATTATTCAAATAGTGAAAACTATTTGAAATGGTTTGGTAAGCATATTTACTTTTTAAATCTCTTACTGATTAATTTTTTAAATATTAATAAATTAGTATTATTTTATTTCGAACAAACTTATATTAACAAGAATAATTGTTTTATGACAAAACAAAAAGTAATAATGATTTGAAATAGATAATTGTTCAAATAGTTATAATTATTTGAACTGGTTCGATAAATGGAATTATTTTCTAAACATCGTACTTATAAATTTTTGAAATATTAATAAATTAGTTTTATTCTATTTCTAATAAGCTTGCATGAGCTAAAATAATTGATTTATGACAAAACAAAAGGTCGTAATAATTTGAAATAAATAATTATTCATATAGTCTTAACTATTAAAACTGGTTTAGCAAATAGATTTATTTTTTAAATCTCTTAGTTATTAATTTTTAGAATTTTACAAAATTAGTATTATTTTATTCTGAATAAGCTTGTATAAATAGAAACAATTGTTTTGTGGTAGAACAAAAGGTTATAACAATTTGAAATAAATAATTATTCAAATAGTCATAACTATTTGTAATGGTTTGGTAAATAAATTTATTAATTGTTGAAATATTAATAAATTAGGATTATTTTATTTCATATAAGCTTGTATGTTGAAAAACAATTTTTTTATGACAAAACAAAAAGTAATAACGATTTGAAATAGATAGTTGTTCCAATTGCCATAGTTATTAGAATTGATTCAATAAATTGATTTATTTTTTAAATCTCTTATTAATTTTTGAAATATTAATAAGTAGTATTATTTTACTTTGGATAGGCTTTTATGAACTAAAACAATTGTTTTATGACAAAATAAAAAGGTCATGATGATTTTAAATTGATAATTGTTCAAACAGTCATAACTATTTAAACTTGTTAAGTAGACACATTTGTTTTTTCAAATCTCATGCTTATTAATTTTTTGAATGTTAAAAAATTAGTATTATTTTATTCCGAGTAAGCTTGTATGAACTAAAACAATTATTATATGAGTAAACAAAAGGTCAGAATAATTTGAAATAGATAATTATTCTAATATTCTTAACTATTTAAACTGGTTCGACAAACACATTTATTTTTTAAATCTCTTATTGATTTTTGAAATATTATTAAATTAGGATTATTTTTCAAAAACAATTGCTTTATGTGAAAACAAAGATTATAACGATTTGAGATTGACATTTGTTCAAATATTTATGACTATTTGAACTGGTTCAAAAAATAACTTTAGTTGTTGAATCCCTTAAAAATTTTTGAAATATTAATAGGGTAGTATTATTTTATTTCGAATAAGTTTTTATGAACTAAAACAATTGTTATATGACAAAACATAAGATCATAATGGCTTTAAATAGATAATTATTCTAATAGTCTTAAGTATTTGAACCGGTTCAGCAAATATATTTATTTTTGGAATTTATTAAATTAGCATTATTTTAACCCAAATAAGCTTGTATGAAAAGAAACAATTGTTTTATGATAAAATGAAGATCATAAAGATTTGAGATAGCTAATTATTCAAATAGTCATAACTATCTGAACTGTTTCGGTAAACAAATTTAGTTTTTAAATCTCTTATTAATTTTCAAAATATTAATATATCAATATTATTTTATTCTGAATAATTTTGCATGAACAGAAACAATTGTTTTATGATAAAACAAAAGGTCATAACAATTTGAAATAGATAATTGTTCAAATGGACATTACTATTTGAACTTGTTCAGTAAAAAGATTTATTTTTAAAATCTACTACCTATTAATTTTTAGAATATTAATAAATTAATACTTTTTTATTCTGAATAAACTTGTATGAATATAAATAATTGTTTGATGACAAAAGAAAAGATCATAACTATTTGAAATAAGTAAATGTTCAAATAGTCATAACTATTTGAACTTGCTCGGTAAATGATTTATTTTTAAAATTTTTTACTTATTAATTTTTGTAATATTAATAAATTAGTATTATTTAAAATATGCTTGTATGAACAAAAACAATTGGTTTATAACAAAACAAAAGGTCATGACTATTTGAAATAAATATTTATTCAAATAGTCATAACTATTTGAATGTGTTCAGAAAACAAATTTATTTTTAAAATTTTTTCTCATTAATTTTTGGAATATTAATAAATTTATATTACTTTTTTCAGAATATGCTTGTATGAATAGAAACAATTATTTTATAACAAAACAAAATGTCATAACGATTTGACATAGATAATTGTTTAAATAGTCATAACTATTTAAACTTGTTTGGTAAACAAATTCATATTTTAAATCTCTTACTCAAGAATTTTTGGAATATTATTCAATTAATATTATTTTATTTCAAATAAAGCTATATGAACTGATATAATTGTTTTATGATGAAACAAAAGGTCATAACTATTTGAACTTATTCGGTAAACATATTTATTTTTAAAATATTTTACTTACTAATTGTCGAAATATTAATAAATTAATATTATTTTAATCTGAATAAGCTTGTATGAACAAAAACAATTATTTTATAACAAACAAAATAGTCATAACGATTTAAAATAAATAATTGTTCAAATAGTTATAACTATTTGAACTTATTTGGTAAACAGATTTCTTTTTTAAATCTTTTACTTATTAATTGTTTGAATATTAATAAATTTGTATTATTTTAATTATTCATAGAGTCATAACTATTTCAACTGGTTCAGTAAACAAATTAATTTTTGAAATCTCTTACTTATTACTTTTTGAAATATTAATAAATTAGTATTATTTTATTTCAAATAAGCTTGAATGATAAAAAAAAAATTGTTTTATAACAAAACAAAATGTCATAACAATTTGAAATAGATAATTATTCAAATTGCCATAATTATTTTAACTAATTCGGTAAACAAATTTATTTTTTAAATCTCTTATTTATTAATTTTAGAGATATTAGTAAATTTGTATTATTTTATTCCATATAAGGTTATATTAACTAAAACAATTGTTTTATGACAACACAAAATGTCATAACGATTTTAAATAGACAATTGTTCAAATAGTAATAACTATTTGAACTTATTCGGTAAATAGATTTATTTTTTTAAATCCCTTTCTTATTAATTTTTTTAATGTTAATAAATTAGTATTAATTTATTCTGAATAAGATTGTATGAACTGAAACAATTGTCTTATGACCAAACAAAAGGTCAGAACGATGTGAAAAAGATAATTATTCTAATTGTCTTAACCATATGAATTGGTTTGTAAATTTATTTTTTAAACCTATTCCTTATTAATTTTCAAAATATTATTAAATTTGTATTATTTTAATTCAAATAATTTTGTATGAACAAAAAATTATTTTATGACAAAACAAAAGGTTATAACTATTTGAAATTGATATTCATTCATATAGTATTGACTATTTGAACTAGTTCGGCAATTAGATTTATATTTTTAATTTTCTTGGTTATTAAGTTTCGAAATATTATTAAATTAGTATTATTTTATTCTAAATAAAATAGTATGAATAAAATCAATTGTTTGATGAAAAAAAAAACATTAAAATGATTTGAAATAGATAATTATTCAAATAGTCAAAAACTATTTAAAATGATTAGGTAAATAGATTTACTTTTAAATCTCTTATTGATTAATTTTCTAAATATTAGTAAATTAGTATTATTTTCTTTCAAATAAACTTATATGAACAAAAACAATTGTTTTATGACTAAACAAAAGGTAATAACGATTTTAAAACTGAAAATTGTTCAAATAGTTATAATTATTTAAACTGGTTCGATAAATAGATTTTTTTTAGGAATCTCTTCCTTATAAAATTTTGAAATATTAACAAATCAAATTTTTTTATTCCAAATAAACTTTTATAAGCTGAAATAATTGTTTTATGATAAGACAAATGGTCATAATGATGTGAAATAGATAATTGTTCATATAGTCTTAACTATTTAAACTAGTTCAGTAAACGAATTTATTTTTTAAATCTCTTAGTTATGAATTTTCAAACTATTGTTAAATTTGTATTATTTTATTCCAAATAAATTTGTATGAATAGAAATAATTTTTTTATGACAAAACATAAGGTTATAATAATTTGAAATAGATAATTATTCAAATAGTAATAACTATTTGAATTGGTCAAAACTATGTAAACTAGTTTGGTAAATAGATTTATTTTTCAAATCTCTTACTAATTCTTGAAATATTAAAAAATTAGTATTATTTTATTTCAAATAAGCTTGTATGTTAAAAAATAATTGTTTTATGACAAAATGAAAGATAATAACGATTTGGAATAGATAATTGTTTAAATGGCCATAATTATTTGATTTGATTTGCTAAATTGATTTTATTTTTAAATCTCTTACTTATTAATTTTTGAAATATTAATAAAGTAGTATTATTTTATTTGGATAAGCTTTTAAATTCAAACAATTGTTATATGATAAAACAAAAGTTCATAACGATTTTATATAGATAATTGTTCAAATAATCATAACTATTTGAACTTGTTTAGTAAATAGATTTAATTTTTCAAATTCCTTGCTTATTAATTTTCAAAATGTTTATAAATCAGTATTTTTTTTATTTTGAATAATTTTGCATGAATAGAAACAATTGTTTCATATGAAAATAAAAGGTCATAATGATTTGAAATAGATAATTGTTCAAATGGCCTTGACTATTTGAACTAATTTCATAAACAAATTAACTTTTTAAATCACTTACTTATTAATTTTTTGAATATTAATAAATTAATTTTATGTTATTTTGAATAAGCTTGTATGAACTGAAACAACTGTTTTATTACAAAACAAAAAGTCAAAATGATTTTATATAGACAATTGTTCAAATAGTCACAAGTATTTAAATTTGTTTGGTAAACAAATTTATTTTTTTAAATAAATTTATTTTTTAAAATTTGCTTATTAATTAGTATTATTTTATTCTAGATAAGTTTTTATAAATTGAAACAATTCTTTTATGTCAAAACAAAAGGCCATAATGATTTTCAATAAATAATTGTTCAAATAGTCATAACTATTTAAACTTGTTTGATAAAGAGATTTATTTTTCAAATGCTTTGCTTATTAGTTTTTTTAATATTAATAAATTTGAATTATTTTATTCTAAATAAGGTTGTAAGATATGAAACAAATATTTTTGACTAAATAAAAGGTCAAAACGATTTGAAATAGATAATTATTCTAATAGTTTTAACTATTTAAACTGGTTCGACAAACACATTTATTATTTAATTCTTTTACTTATTAATTTTCAAAATATTATTAAATTAGTATTATTTTTAATCCAATAAATTTCTATGTTCAGAAAAAATTTTTTTATGACAAAACAAAGATCTTAATGATTTGAGATTGATAATTGTTCAAATAGTCCTAACTATTTGAACTAGTTCGATAAATAGATTTATTTCTTAAATCTCTTACTTATTAATTTTTGAAATATTAATAAATTAATATTATTTTAGTTCAAATAAACTTGTATGAAAAAAAACAATTGTTTTATGACAAAAAAAATGTCATAACAATTTGAAATAGATAATCGTTCAAATAGCCATAATTATTTTAACTAATTCAATAAACAAATTTATTTTTTAAATTTCTTACATTAATTTATGAAATGTTAATAAATTAGTATTATTTTATTTTGTCTATGCTTGTATTAATTGAAACAATTTTTTTATGACAAATCAAAAGGTTATAAAGATTTTAAATAGACAATTGTTAAAATAGTAATAACTATTTGAACTTGTTTGGTAAACAGTTTATTTTTTAAAATCTCTTTCTCATTAATTTTTTGAATATTAATAATTGGTATTAATTTATTCTGAATAAGCTTGTATGAACTAAAACAACTGTTTTATGACTAAACAAAAGGTTAGAATAATTTGAAATAGATAATTGTTCTAATAGTCTTAACCATTTAAACTAATTTGGTAAACAATTTTATTTTTTAAATCTCTTACTTATTAATTTTTGAAATATCATTAAATTAGTATTACTTAATTTGAACAAGCTTGTACAGATAAAACAATTATTTTACAACAAAACAAAAACTAATAATGATTTGAAATAGATAATTATTTGAGTTGGTTCAAAAAGTTATAATTATTTTTTTGTTTAGTCAAATAATTATAACTATTTGAACAATTATCTATTTTTAAATCATTATTACTTTTTGTTTTGTCATAAAACAATTGTTTTTGTTAATATAAGTTTGTTCAAAATAAAATAATATTAATTTATTAATATTTAGAAAATAAATCCATAAGAGATTTAAAAAATAAATCTGCTTACCAAACTATTTTAAATATTTTTTACTATTTCAATAATTATTTATTTCAAACCATTATAACATTTTATTTTGTCATCAAATAGTTGGTTCTATTCATACTATTTTATTTGAAATAAAATAATACTAATTTAATAATATTTCAAAACTTAATAACTAAGAAAATTAAAAAGTGAATCTAATTGTTGAACCAGTTCAAATAGTTAAGACTCTATGAATGATTATCTATTTCAAATAATTATGGCATTTTCTTTTATCGTAAAATAATTGTTTTGTTCATACAAGCTTATTTGAATTAAAATAATGCTAATTTAATAATATTTCAAAAATTAATAAGTAAGAAATTTAAAAAATAAATTTATTTATCAAATCAATTCAAATGATTAAGATTATTAGAATAATTATCTATTTTAAATCGTTCTGATATTTTGTTTAGACAAAAAATAATTGTTTTAGTTCATAAAAGTTTATTCAAAATAAATTAATACTAATTTATTGACATTCAAAAAATTAATAAGAAAGAGATTTGAAAAAATAAATTTGTTTACCAAACAAGTTTAAATAGTTATTATTATTTGAACAATTGTCTATTTAAAATCATTATAACGTTTTGATTTGTCATAAAATAATTGTTTCAGTTTATAAAAGTTTATCCAAAATAAGATAATACTAATTCCTTAATATTTCAAAAATTAATAAATAAGAGTTTAAAAAAATAATTTGTTTACCGAAAAAATTCAAATAGTTACAACTATGTGAACAATTATCTATTTAAAATCATTATGACCTTTTGTTTAGTTATAAAACAAATGTTTCAATTCATACAAGCTTATTTAAAATAAAATAATACTAATTTATTAATATTCCAAAAATTAATAAGTGATTTGAAAAGTGAATATGTTTACTAAATTAGTTTAAATAATTATGGCCATTTCAATAATCATCTATTTCAAATTGTTATTACCTTTTTGTTTGGTCACATGACAATTTTTTTTTTATTATACAATATTATTTGGAATAAAATAATACTAATTTATTAATCTTTCAAAAATTAATAAGTAAGAGATTTAAAAAATAAATTTGTTTACCAAACTAGTTCAAATAGTTATGACTATTTAAGCAATTGTTTACTTCAAATTAGTATAACCTTTTGTTCTGATATAAAGAAATTATTTTTATCCATACAAGCTTATTCGAAATAAAATAAGACTAATCTAATAATATTCCAAAAATTAGTAGCTAAGAGATTTAAAAAATAAAGTTGTTTGCCAAACCAACTCAAATAGTTAAGACTATATGAATAATTATCTAATTCAAATCATTATGACCTTTTGTTTTGTCATAAAACAATATTTTCAATTCATACTAGCGTATTTAGAATAAATTAAAACATATTTATTAATTTTTTAAAAATTAATAAGTAAGAGATTTAAAAAATAATTTTGTTTACCTAACTAGTTTAAATAATAATGACTATTTGAACAATTATCTATTTCAAATTATTATGACCTTTTGTTTTGTCATAAAACAAATGTTTTTGATCATATAAGTTTCTTTGAAATAAAATAATACTAATCTATTAATATTTCAAAAATTAATAAGAAAATTTAAAAAATAAATATGTTTATCAAACCAGTTCAAATTAAGACTATTTAAGCAATTATTTATTTCAAATCATTATGACTTTTTGTTCTATTATAAAACAATAGTTTCTATTCATTCAAACTTATTCGAATTAAAATAATACAAATTTATTAATATTTTGAAAATTAATAAGTAAAAAATGAAAAAAATAATAAATATGTTTACTAAATTAGATCAAATAGTCACGACTATTTGAATAATTATCTATTTCAAATCGTTTTGATATTTTCTTTTGTCATAAAAAAATTATTTCAATTCATATAAGCTTATTCGAAATAAAATAATATTAATTTATTAATATTTTGATAATCTATAAGTAAAAGAATTAAAAAAAAATGTTTACCGAACAAGTTTAAATAGTCATGATTGTTTGAATAATAATTTACTTCAAATATTGTGACTTTTGTTTTGTAATAAAATAATTGTTTTAGTTCATATAAGCCTATTTGAAATAAAATAATTCTAATTGATTAATATTCTAAAAATTAATAAGTTGAAGATTTAAAAAATTAATCAGTTTATCGAACAAGTTCAAATAGTCATGTCCATTTAAACTATTATCTATTTCAAATTGTTATGACATTTTATTTTGTCATAAAACAATTATTTCTATTCATACAAAATTATTTATAATAAAATAATACTAATTTATTACCATTTGAAAAATTAGTAAGAGATTTAAAAACTAAATCTCTACACCAAACCAACTTAAATAGTTATGACTATTTAAACAATTATCTATCTCAAATCGTTATGATCTTTGTTTTGCCCTAAAACATTTGTTTCTATTCAAACAAGCTTATTTGGAGTAAAATATTACTAAATTAATAATATTCTAAAAATTAATAAGCAAGAATTTAAAAAATAAATGTGTTTGCCAATCTAGTTCTAATAGTTAAGACTATTAGAACAATTATTATTTAAAATCATTCTGATCATTTTTTAGTCATAAAATAATTATTTTAGTTCAAACATGCTTATTCGAAATAAAATAATACTAATTTATTAACATTTAGAAAATTAATAAGCAAGAAATTAAAAAAAAATCTATTTACCAAACAAGTTCAAATAGTTATGACTATTTGAATAATTATCTATCTAAAATCATTATGACTTTTTATTTTATCATAAAATAATTGTTACAAATCATAAAAGCTTATCTAAAATAAAATATTATTACTTTATTAATATTTAAAAAATTGATAAGTTAAAGATTTAAAACATAAATCAGTTTATTGAATTAGTTAAAATAATTATAGCCATTTGAACATTTATTTATTTCAAATTGTTATGAACTTTTGTTTTGTCATAAAACAATTGTTTTTCATCATACTAGCCTATTCGTAATAAAATAATATTAATTTATTAATATTTCAAAAATCAATAAGTAGGATATTTAAAAAATAAATTTATTTATTGAACCAATTCAAATAATTATGACTATTTGTATTTCAATTTCTTATAACATTTTGTTCTGTCATAAAACAATTATTTCTGTTCATACGAATTTATTCCAAATAAAATAATACTAATGTAATAATATTCTAAAAATTAATAACTAATAGATTTAAAAAACAAATTTGTTTGCTTAACTAGTTCAAATAGTTAAGGCTATACGAATAATTTTTTATTTTAAATTGTTATGACATTTTAAAATAAAGCAAATTTATTAATATTTCATAAATTAATCAATAAGAGATTTAAAAAATATTTTTGTTTGTTGAACTAGTTGAAATAATTATGACTATTTGAACAATTATCTATTTCAAATTGTTATAACCTTTTGTTTTGCCGTAAAACAAATGCTTTTGTTCAAATAAAAAATATTAATTTATTAATATTTTAAAAATTAATAAGTAAGAGAATTAAAAAATAAATATGTTTACTAAACCAGTTCAATTAATTATAACTATTTGAATGATTATTTATTTCAAATCTTTATGACTATTTATTTTGTCATAAAACAATTATTTTTGTTCATATAGTCTTATTCAGAATAAAGTAATGCTAATTTATTAATATTCTAGAAATTAATAAGTCATGAATTTAAAAAATGAATTTGTTGGCCTAACCAGTGTAAATAGTTATGATTGTTTGAACAATTATCTATTTCAAATCATTATAACCATTTGTTTTATCACAAAACAATTGTTTTTGTTCATACAAGCTTATTTGAAATAATATAATTCTAATTTATTAATTTTTTCAAAATTAATAAAAGATTTAAAAAATGAATATGTTCACCGAATAAATTCAAATAGTTATGATTATTTGAACAATTATCTATTTCAAATCGCTATAACCTTTTGTTTTGTCATAAAACAATTTATTCTATTCATAGAAGCTTATTTCAAATAAAATAATACAAATTTGTTAATATTCAATAAATTAATAAGTAAAAAATTTAAAAAATAAATATGTTTACCGAATAAGTTCAAATAGTTATGACTATTTGAACGATTATTTATTTTAAATCGTTATATTTTTTTGTTTTATAATAAAACAATTGTTTCTATTCATACAAGCTTATTCAGATTAAAAATATTAATTTATTAATATTTAGACAATTAATAAGTAAAAGATTTTAAAAATAAATATGTTTATCGAACAAGTCCAAATAGTCATAACTATTTGAATAATTATCTACTTCAAAATGTTATGCCCTTTTATTTTGTTATAAAATAATTGTACTAATTCATATAGGCTTATTTGAAATAAAAGTAATACTAATTTATTAATATTTTGAAAATTAATGAGCAAAAGATTTAAAAAATAAATTTGTTTATTGAAAAAGTTTAAATAGTTATGACTATTTGAACAATTATATATTTCAAATCGTTGTGACCTTTTTGTTTTGTCATAAAATAATTGTTTCTATTCATACAAGCTTATTTGGAATAAAATCATATAAATTTATTAATATTCTAAAATTTAACAAGTAGAAATTAAAAAAAAATTCTATTTTCTGAACAGTTCAAATAGTAATAACTATTTGAACAATTATCTATTTCAAATATTTATGACATTTTTTTTTGTCATAAACCAATTGTTTATGTTCATATAAGTTTATTCAAAATAAAATAATATTAATTTATTAATATTCCAAAAATTAATATGTAAAACATTTAAGAAATAAATTTGTTTACTAGGCAAGCTCAAATATTTATGACTATTTGAACAATTATTTATTTCAAACAATTATGATCTTTTGTTTTGTCATAAAACAATTGTTTCTTTTCATACAAGTTTATTTGAAATAAAATAATACTAATTTATTAATATTTTGAAAATTAATAGGTAGGAGATTTAAAAAATAAATTTGTTTGCCAAACAAGTTCAAATAGTCACGTTCATTTGAACAATTATCTATTTCAAATCTTTATGACCTTTTGTTTTGTCATAAAACAATTGTTTCTATTCATACAGAATTATTCAAAATAAAATAATACTAATTTATTAATATTTTGAAAATTAATAAGAGAGTTAAAAACTAAATCTATTTACCAAACCAATTTAAATAGTTATGACTATTTGAACAATTATCTATCTCAAATCATTCTAATCTTTATTTTGTCATAGAACAATTGATTTTTTATATAAACTTATTTGAATTAAGAAATACTAATTTAATAATAAAAATAAATGTGTTTTGCTGAACCAGTTTAATAACTAAGAGAAAATAATACTAATTTAATAATATTTGGAAAATTCATAACTAAAAGATTTAAAAAATAAATTCGTTTGCAAAACCAATTCAAACAATTAAGACTATATGAACAATTATCTATTTTAAATAGTTATGACCTTTATTTTGTCATGAGACAATTATTTTAGCTCATACAAGTTTATTCAGAATAAAATAAAATTAATTTGTTAATATTTCAAAGTTTTATAAGTAATAGATTTAAAAAATAATTCTATTTACCGAACCAATTCAAATAAGTATAACTATTTGAACAATTATCTATTTCAAATTGTTATTACTTTTTGTTTTGTGATAGAACAATTGCTTTTGTTCATATAAGTTTGTTCGAAGTAAAATAATACTAATTTTATTAATATTTAGAAAATTAGTTAGTAAGAGATTTAAAAAGTAAATTTATTTACCAAACAATTTTAAATAGTTTTGGCTATTTGAATAATTATCTATTTCAAATCGTTATAACCTTTTGTTTTGTCAACAAACAATTGTTCTATTCATACTATTTATTCGGGATAAAATAATACTAATTTAATAATATTCCTAAACTTAATATCCAAGAAAATAAAAAATCAATCTAATTGCCGAACCAGTTTAAATAGTTAAAACTATATGAATGATTATCAATTTCAAATATTTATGACCTTTCGTTATCACAAAACAATTTTTTTATTCATACAAGCTTATTCGGATTAAAATAATACAAATTTAATAATATTTCAAAAATTAATAAGTAAGAGATTTGAAAAATAAATTTGTTTTCTGAACCAATTCATATGGTTAAGACTATTATAATGGTTATCGATTTCAAATCATTTTGACCTTTTGTTTAGTCATAAAACAATTGTTTAAGTTCATACAAGCTTATTTGGAATAAATTAATACTAATTTATTAACATTCAAAAAATTAATAAGAAAGAGATTTTAAAAAATAAATCTATTTACCGAACAAGTTCAAATAGTTTTTACTATTTGAACAATTGTCTATTTAAAATTATTATTACCTTTTGTTTTGTCATAAAACAATTATTTTAGCTAATACAAGATTATACAAAATAAAATAATACTAATTTATTAATATTTCTAAAATTAATAAGTAAGAGATTTAAAAAATAAATTTACAGAATCAGTTAAATATAATTATGGCCATTTGAACAATTATCTATTTCAAATTGCTTTAACCTTTTGTTTTGTTATAAAACAATTGTTTTTTTATCATACAAGCTTATTAAAAATAAAATAATACTAATTTATGAATATTTCAAAAATTAATAACTAAGAGATTTAAAAAATAAATTTGTTTATCGAAACAATTTGAATAGTTATGACTATTTGAACAATTATCAATCTCAAATCATTATGATCTTTGTTTTGTTATAAAATAATTGTTTCTAATCATAGAAACTTATTCAATTAAAAATAATACTAATTTAATAATATTTCAAAAATTAATAAGTAAGAGATTTAAAAAATAAATGTGTTAGTCATACTAGTTCACATAGTTAAAACTATTAGAATAATTATCTATTTCAAATCATTTTGACGTTTTTTTAGTCATAAAATATTTTTTTCATATTATACAAGCTTATTCAGAATAAAGTAATCCTAATATATTAACATTCAAAAAATTAATAAGAGATTTGAAAAAATAAATTTGTTTACCAAACAAGTTCAAATAGTTATGACTATTTAAATAATTACTTATTCAACCATGGTGTCCTTGGGTTTGGTCGAATGTCCTCTTGGCCTCCTTCCTTTCTTTGTTGTTTCAAATGTTAGTTTATGATGGTTAAATGGTGATTATATGTTTATTTAGCATGTTTTGTGGTTGATTGAATATATATGTTATTGTTTGGCTACCATTTTTGTTCATATGAATTCTTTGCCATTTTTGGATCATTACATGTTTATTGAAGTTGTTTTAAGGCTACATATCCCTTCATGAGGTAAGTATCAAGTGGTTAATACTTGTGTGGATGAAATGGGATGAAGGAATGCATTGGGAAGTATGCTAGGTTTGGCCAAACCTTGTTTCATGCTTGGTCATGCTTGGTTCTTTGATTCATGCTATATATTATGTTTTTATGGTTTTTGCCAATATTCTAACATATTTAAATAAAAAGTTTCTTTGAAAAAAAATGTTGTTTGATGGTTCTTGATGAATTTTTTAAGTTGTTTGGTTGTGTTAAAGGATAAACAATGGTGGAACAGTCAAACCAAAATTTAAAAGTTCCCATGTTTGATCCATTTTTGTCTTGAAATTTAATGCATTACATGTTTGTGTCATGAAGTTAGAAAATATCTTATTTTGTAATTATGTTTCTAGGTCATAATTGAGACAACCCAACGGGAGTTGTCCGATACTCTCTACAATGTGAGCGAAGAGGCTAGAGATGCCTTGAACATTATCCAAAAGGAGTTTGAGGAGCTCAGGGCCCAGGTGAGCATCCTACAAATGGCTGTGGCTAGATCGGGTTCGAGCTCGATGGACAGGGGACAAAGGCCCAAGGTGCCGGAGCTTCGATGCTATGAGGGGGCAAGGGATGCCAAGGAACTTGAGAACTTCTTGTTTGACATGGAACAATACTTCCGAGCTGTACACACAAGTTCAGAGGAAGACAAGGTGACAATGGCATCGATGTACCTCGCAGGGGATGCCAAGTTGTGGTGGCGCTCTAAGTTTGTCGATGAAGAGTGCCTGATCAAGACTTGGACGGATCTGAAGCGAGAGCTGAAAAACCAATTCTTTTCGGAGAATGTGGAGTATATGGCTCGAAAGAGACTTCGAGAGTTGGTGCAAACCGGAACGGTGCGAGAGTTCGTAAGGAACTTTTTTACCCTGATGCTAGATATTCGGGACATGTTCGAAAAGGATAAGATGTTCTATTTTCTTGAGGGCCTCAAGCCGTGGGCGAGGACGGAGCTACAAAGGTAGAAAGTGCAAGATGTGGCCACGACCATGGCCACAGCGGAACGTCTTCATGATTACAATGATGGCTCCTTAAAACAGAAAAATCCTCTATCAATTGGCAGTAGCTTTAACCTTAGGGGTGGGGGAAAGATGACTAGGTTGGACCGACCCTTCAGTGGGGGATCAAACAGGTGGTCCTTTGGCCGAGATGGCACCCAGCCCAAGACAAACGACGCAGGGATCTTTAGACCCAGACAACCGCTAGCTTGCTTTCTTTGCAAGGGGCCGCATCGAGTGGCTGAATGCCCGCACCGAAGAGCCCTTAATGCCTTAAGGACCTCATCCCAAGAGTCCGCAAAAGCGCCAGAGAGCGCTGAAGAAGCTGAAGAGGAGCCAGCCAGGATGGGTTCAATAAGGTTCCTCAGTGCCCTCCGCACCCAATTGAACACTATAAAGAAAGAGCAAAGTAGAGGCTTGGTGTACGTGAACTTGACGATCAATGAGAAAGCCACCAAGGCCATGGTGGATACGGGTGCAACCGACACTTTCATCACACCAGAAGAAGCAAAAAGGTGTGGTCTTCAGATTAGTAAAGACTGTGGGCGAATGAAGGCGGTCAATTCGTCAGCTTTTGCGATCAGTGGAAGCTCGAAAAGTGTGACAACCCGATTGGGGCCATGGGAAGGGAAGGTAGACTTCACAGTCTCCCCTATGGATGACTTTGATGTCGTTCTCAGATTGGACTTCATGACGTTGGCTCAGGCGATCCCTATCCCCGCTGCTAGCTGCTTATTGTTCTTAGGAGACCACCCATGTGTGGTGCCAGCCAATATCTTACCAAAGAATGGGAAGAAAATGATTTCGGCTTTGCAATTCAAGAAAGGGGTAAAGAGAGGGGAACTGGTAGATCCCTTGTGCTAGGAAAAGTATCCCCATTTCAAACATTGTAACGGTTACTGGTAGCATAGCTCTAAAAGTTCTAAGGCTTTTTAGGGGGGGTGAACCGGCAGCGTAGTGTTGGGCTGTCTCACCGGGTGCTATGCGAGCTTAGGCCACCCACCAAGGGCTGCCCCCTAGCCCTGGTGATGGTGGGAGGTCCTGATGTATATTTCCCATTTATAATATAATTCCCCGATTGAATGCCCGATTGTTGCCTCGATGTGTTTCTTTCTTTCTCGATGTGAATGTGCCTTGTTGCGTGTATGCTGGTGATTGACCTCGATATATTGTGCCTTATTGTGAATGCTTGAGACTAACCATGGTTCATGCTTATTTGTTCAGATCTCGATCTATTGAAGGCTGACTTGGGTGGAGGCGTCCATTCAAGTGCCACACGGGCTAGTGCTTATTGAGAGAAAGCTTAGTCTGTGACACCTTGCCTGTATTTATGCATATCTTGCCACCTCCCATTATGTGGCCTAGAAACGGTACCTCTCACTAGGTAAATGAGCACTTCTCTTTCTTCATGAATAGTTCATTCACCTATAACACCTTGAACACTTGTCTCAAATAGTCTACATGCTCCCCTAATGTCTATCTATATATCACAATATCATCAAAATAAACCAAAATAAAATGATCAAGGAACGATTGCAATACCTTGTTCATAGGCATACAGAATGTTATCGAAGCATTGGTGAGTCTAAGTGGCATAACCAAGAACTCATAAAAGCCATAGTGGGTGACAAACGTGGTTTTTGGCTCATCTCTCTCTACGATCCTAACCTGGTAATACCCTGATAATAAATCTAGCTTAGTGAACCACCTTATGCCTCCAAGTTGGTCGAACAAGTCTGCAATGAGAGGGATAGGATACTTGTTCTTGATAGTTAACTTGTCAATGCCTGGTAGTTAATACACAAATGTAAGGACCCATCATGCTTGCATTAGAACAAAATTGAGGCATTCTATAGGGCTTTAGATGGCCTAATGTAGCTAGCATCAATCAGCTCCTTAAGCTACTTCCTCAACTCTTTCAAATCTAGGGGTGACATTCAGTAAAGGGCCTTGGTTGGTAGGTTAGCCTTAGGCACCAACTCTTGGGTGGTAGCCTGCTAGGCAATTGTGCAGGCATCACATCACTAAAGGTTTGTAACACCTCTAGCACTTCCAAGAAGTTGTTAGTTTCGACAACACCTTGGTCCCAATCTCAAACCCATGCCTCAATGATACAAGGCATTGGAACCATGCATCCAAAATGCATATGCAGTTGGCAAAAGGCATAAGAGGGTGCTAATCCAACCAGGGAAATCTAACCCAATCACAAACTCAAAATTGTCTAAGGGTATTACCTCAATGGTCCTCTTGCTCTTCCAATCTCCAAGATGTATCTCTACTCTGTATGCCACTCCAATGGTTGGAACCTCCTTGGAGTTGACTATCTTGATGGTACCAATCCCCTTGTGCACCTTCAGGTCAAGTTTTTAGGCTCCATCACATGATATACACAAATGCAAAGCACCTATGTCCACCAGTGCACTCTCATGCTCGTAACTAATAGATCTACATACGTCAGTCCTTGGCTTATGGCTTCTTTTACCTTGGACTACATTAGGCACAATCGAGCCAAGCTTTGTAGCCTCCCTTTCTAGCTCCTCATCTGACCTTTTGTCTATGGTATCTAGCTTGCCCATTTTAAGGCAGTCTCATGCTCTTTATGACCCGTCACATAAGTAACAAAAGATCAACTTTTGGTCTCTCCTAGCTTTCCACTTCCTTACTAGTGGCTTGCCTTGACTATCCTTATTTGAGGGTCTCGATCTCTTTCTTTGGACTGCTAGTCCCAATCTCCACCCCTAGACTATCATTTTTTATCCCTTTTATCTTTGCCCTTCCCATTAGGCTTGGTAGACTCCAACTTGTTCTGAGGCTTGAACTCCACCATGGACTCAATAGTGGTCATGGCTGTGCCCAGGTCATGAACTCCCCTTCTCTATAGCTTGTGCTCCACCCATGGCTTGAGCCCATGCATGAAGGCAAAGAGACCTTTGGTCTCACTCAAATAAAAAATCTATAGTATCAATTTAGAAAACTTTTAAACTTACTTCTGTATATCACCCTGTTGAGTAAGCTGATGTAATTTTACCCATGCCATATTGTTGGTAGACTCGAGGCAGAGCTGCTCCCTGAACTTTTTTTGGAACTCCCCTCAGGTTCCAATCAAGGTACCTTCATGCCTCACATCATCATAGTTGCACCTCTACCACAACAAGGCAATATTAGTAAGATAAATAAAGTGGTGCTTACCTTAGTAGCATTGTCCTGCATGCTATTCCACTCATTGTGGACTTATTCGACCAACCTAGAGAGACAAGGTGGTTCACCAAGTTGGATTTGAGGTTAAGGTACTATCAGGTCAGGATCATAGAGAGAGATGAGCTAAAGACTACATGTGTCACCCGTTATGGCTCTTATGAGTTCCTAGTCATGCCATTCAGACTCACTAATGCTCCAACCACATTTTGTGCAATGAGTTTGGCAGAAAAGTCCAGACTGCCCGCACATCACTTAAGCCTATTACACAACTAGGGCTAGGCCTATATCATGCTTGCACTGAATCTAGATGGACCTAAGAGAGTTGGACTGATCTAAAATCTTCTTAGAGTGCCCAGGATTGGTAGCACTCAATGCAAGATCTGGTTGACCTTTAGAATCAAGATGAACTTTATGTAATCTATGTATTAATGTGTAATCCCTTATTTTTAGGGATCATGTAATCCCTTGATTTTAAGAGTAGCCATATGGTGCATGGGCTATAAATAGAGGGCTGCCCCTCCCTCATTTAGACATCATCACACACTTGTATAATATACAAAGCATATTCTAGCATTCTGTTGTGTTCTCTTCTAACTTGCATATTCTGCCCTTCCTTGCTGTTGCTTGCTTGCACGCTTCTTTAGTAGGCTGAACTTAGGCTAAGGAGTTCATTTCCCAACTTAAAGCCATATAGCTTTAGGCTTAAGACTAGAGCCCGCGACACATACATATGTCTCAACCATTATCAGGACATGTTGGCCATTGGTCTCAACACATGCTTCGACCACCATCGGCATATATTGGCCCTTTGTACAAGCACTTCCCTTGAACAACATCAACATAAGTTGGGCCACACACCACACATGGGTATACTTTGCCTAGACTGCACAACATGTGCACCATAATAGGGCAGTAGGTGGGGTAAGGCACATCTTCATATTTCTGCCATGTCAATAACATTTTTATTGCTTGTAAATTCATATGAGTGCTCACCATCACCTACACTTGAGCCTAGCTCAATTCTACCAAACATGAACATCATGCCTAAGCTTTTTCAGTCTTAATCATTACATATACCACTATTTTGTGCGAGTTCCCTTTGACTTTGACCTTCAGTGTAGAAGTGTAAAAGATTTTATGGCCATTTGAAAAAAAGTATCCCTGTTTCAGACACTTGAATGGTTACTAGCTGCAAACCTATAAAAACTCTTATGCTCTTTAAGGGGGTGTGAGTTGTCAAGGTTTTTTAGGGATAGGGGGCCAATATGATGGCCAAGGCCCAGCACCATTGCACATCATGTACGTACACCCCCCAGTCCCCACCCCTAATCACTAAAACCCCAAATGCCACCAATTAGGTTCTCTAGCAATGCTCTGAAGATGGTGCCCTAGGCAAAAGAATGTCGTTTCAGCGCATGCCTAAGCCCAGCTTGTACCCTATGGCCCAAAGTCAAACTTTGACCCAAGCTTTGACCATCAATGGCATATGTTGGTGCATGGTATGGGCACATGCTTGCGCATGATGCGAGCACATGCCTCGACCACCATAGGCACAAGCTGGCCCTTGGTATGGCCACTTGCCTTGACTACCATTGGCATAAGCATACCTTAATCAACATTGGTAGAAGATGGCCCTTGGTGCAGTCAGTTACGTCAAACACCATCAGCACATGCTAGCCCTTGGTCCGGAGATAAGCCTCAACCACCATTGGCACAAATTGGCACTTAGTATGGGCACTTGCCTTGATCGTCATCGGCATATGCTGGCCCTTGGTATGAGCTCTTGCCTCAACCACCATCAACACATGCATGCCTCGATTAGCATCAGCATAATTTGGAACTAGTGCAAGCACATGCCTTGATCAACATTGGCAAAAGATGGCCCTTGGTATGGGCAGTTGTCTTAAACACCATCACCACATACTGGCCCTTGGTGAGGGTAGTTACCTCAACCAACATCGACACATGCTGGCCCTTAGTGTAGGCATAAGCCTCATCCACTATCAGCATAAGCTAGCCCTTAGTATAGGCACTTGTCTCGATTATCATCGACAGAAGCCGGCCCTTGGTATCGACACTTACCTCAACCATCATTGGTACATAATTACCTTGATCAGCATCGACATAATCTCTAACTAGTGTGGGTACTTGGCTAGGTGCTGACAGTTACCTTGAGCACCATCGACACATACTGGCCCTTGGGGCAGGCAGTTGCCTTGAACTCCATTAACACATGCTAGGCCTTGGTAGGGCACATGGCTCAACCACCATCGGCATAAGCTAACCTTTAGTATGGGCACTTGCTATGACCATCATCAGCACATACATGCCTTGATCAGCATCAACACAATTTGGAATCAGTGTAAGTGTCACACCCTAGGTGGGTGCACCAGGTGCACGAACTCGGGCACTAGAGGTAGAGGCTCGTGCATCAAGAGCATTGGCAGGGGTTTGCACACTAAGCCTTGGAGAAGAGTCCAGACCACCCATATAGCCAGGTCTAGGTTTGCAAGATGCCCGTATACATCAGGGAAGGCCCAAAGGAGCAGATGCGTAACTGGATCTTTTAGAAGCGTAGAGGATCAATACGAGCCTTCAGCAGGATTTGGTTGACACTAAAAATTAGAAAGTAGAATCCTGTATCAATGTAATATGTGTAATTCCTGATTGATTAGGAGATATTATAATCCTTTAGATTTAAGAACACGCCATAAGTTAGCTGAAGGCCTCAACTATAAATAAAAGGTCACCCAACCCTCCTTTGTATATCATCTTATACTTTTACTTCAGTAATTTACAGAGCATATTCCAGCAATTCTCTTATTTTCTTATTTTTTCAAACTTATGTATTTTGTCCTTCCCTTTGTTCTAGTGCCTGCACGCTTGTGTTTTAGGCGCACTTAGGCTAGAAGGAGGTGATTCCAATCCTGAGGTCGCATGGATTCTAAGTCTTAGGTTGAAGCCCATGACATGAGCACATACCTTGATCAACATTGGCAGAAGATGGCCCTTGGTATAGCTACATGCCTCGACCACCATCGACACATACTGGGCTTTAGTGTGGGTAACCTTTCCCCTAACGGGAGGAGTAAGTGTCTGTGATGGGCCTGACATTGTGTACATCTAAGTATTGCATGCCTTCTGGCTATTTTGTCCATTGACTAGTTACTTTAATGACCCATAGGTACCCATGGCCTTGATTGATTGGCATGTATGCGTAAAAGGGGAGCCAAGCTCAAGCCAATGCTTGTGGCTGATGTTGCACCAGGGCCCAAACTAAGTCCCTGAATTGGGCAACGGCTCCCTAGGGTGGTGCAAGCAGAAGGTTCAATCAAAGGCTTGGCCTGGCCAAGTCTCTTGGGTATTTGGTAGTCTCATGGTCCCCTTTGATTGACCACAAAAATTCTTTTACCTAGCTAAGCCTGTGCATGCAACTGATGCTGCCCAAAACCCCAAAAACAAGTTCCTAAACTAGGCCTTAGAGAGTATTCCAGACCACCCTGCATAGCATGCAGGGCTACACGCATAGCTAAGTCAAAGCTTGTAGACCATACCACATTTGGGAAGGCCTAAGAAAAGAAGTGCACAAGGAGATCTTCTAGTAGGATCTAGTTGACCCTAAAAATCAAGAAGCAAAATCCTAAATTAATGTAATCTATGTAATCCCTAATTGATTGTAATTCTTTGATTATAGGGATTTAGCCATAAGTGTAGTTAGGGGCCTCAATTATAAATATAGGGTCACCTCACCTTTTTTTGTATATCATCTTACACTTTTGCTTTTGTAAAATATAGAGCATATTCTAGCAATTCTCTTGTTCTTATGTTTCTGTCAAACTTATGCATTCTGCCCTTCCCATTGTTCTAGTGCCCGCACACTTGTGTGTTTAGGCTGACTTAGGCTAGAAGGAAGTGATTCCAAACCTAAAGCCATACGGGTTAGCTTCAATCCATTTAGGAAGGAAAACAAAGCTTTTACCTAGCTCATGCTTGGGACCAACAATAATAGCTTTGAAAACTCCTGGTAATAGTCTTAGATTCTCCCTTTTTGAGCAAGCCTGTGGAGCTTCCCTCAAGCTTCTTATTCTACATACTCTGGCTTAAACTATTACCTAAGTTCCTTCATGAACTGGTCCTATAGGGTGATTGCTCGCTCACCATGCTTGACACCATCATCCCTATGGTGCTACCATAAAAAGGCATTATCACTCAAATAAATGATAAATTAATAAACGAATAATAATAATAATAATAAAAAAAAAAAGCTTTTTAAAAAGTAAATGAATGGTAGGAAGGAAACGAATGACAATACCAAAGTTGGGCAGATTTAAATTTTTGGGCTTGATCTTTATTTCTCCAAGCGGACATATCTAAGTTGTCGAATTAAAGGACTGGGAAGACAAATATCCAAGCTTTGCAGCGGCGGGTAAAGTGGAACAAACCTGTTCCTTCCTCTTCTGTGTTTTAATGATTTTGTAGTACCTCCCACAAACAAAACGTCTGGTTTCAAAGAATGTTAGTTTTTCTAAAAATAAACCCCGTTTTTTCTTTCCCTTTTTCCCCTTTAGTCAGACGGTACTTCCCCTAAGTTATTTTATCCGCAGGGCTACGGTTGGTGATATTTAATATTATAAATTATTTTTTGTTATCTATGATATAATTTTAATAATATGAATATTCCCTAAATCATATAAGAGAAAGCTTAATAAAAAACTCAAAAGCAAGACTATGTACAAAGCAATGGCATAATCTTGAAGTGACAGAGTCAAAGGAGCATTACCTGAAAGAGTCAAAGATTATCCAATTTGACGACGCCCAAGCTTGAACAATATCCTACATCAATACATCAAGGCAATAAAAGGAGCAAAAGTAGTCAGACAAGACATAAAGAAGAGACAACGGCTGGCTCAACCCTGTATGATTGATGTAGGAAGGAGAGAAGCAAACCTCTATTTGTCCCTCTTGCTACGGCATCTTTGTTTGCTGGTCAAATCATGTTATTCATGGAATATGCGATACGTGAGTGTGATTTATCACCCTAAACCCCAAAAAGCAGGTAGATATATTATTAAAAAAAATGGGGAAATAGAAGACACGTAATAAACGAAATTGTGAGAGAGAGAAAATACATTGCATTACCTCTTTGAAACTTTTCTCGGGTGATTGCAGAAAAATGTAGAGAAAAGGGCTGAAATGAACTAAAAGACAGAGTCCAATGTTGGCAAAGCAGAAGTCCCTATTCGTCTCAAGTCATGTGAGGTCATGTCAGACACCTCGTGGAACCCAACTTTACATCAACGGACCACCGATTACTGCAAAATAATGAAATGGATGAATGAGGCAGTATCTGTTCGCAAGAGAAAGCGGGTAAAATAGAGCAAAACCTGTTGCAAATAGAGGGATTGTGTGCGTCGCCAAAAATCGAAGATGTAAAACCTGTTTTGTTTCCTGCCGATTCAAAAACCCTGATAAAATGGGGAGGGCGGGTATCTGAAGTGGTGTAGGCGGGACCATCCAGATTGACTCGGCAAAATAAACTTTTTCCCAAACACGGATACGGTGCGTTTTGACGAAAAATGTTGGTTCCGCTTACATTCGGTAATTACGGTCTATCAAATTATTAATACGGTGCGTTTAAGTAAAATTAGGGTGGTTTTTAAGTGGTGATGTATCCTTCCGAACTTCAAATGGCCATAACTTTGCGCTCGGTGGTCGGATCGGGACGAATTTTTTTTTGATTCCACATAACTTTTCGAGATCTACGCGATGGCAAACTGCCGAAGGCGGTTTGGCCACAAATTTTCTCAAAAAACGCTTGTTTTGAGCTTGAAATCTAATTTTTTTATTTTTTTAGTGAATTTTAAAATATTAAATTGGCTCGTTAGCCTTCTTTTTTGAAATGAAAATTGAATTGGATTGTATGAAACCATAGCATGATTTATGTGGATTTAATTGTGCCATCAAAGAGTCCAAAATTTTTGTTCCTTGTATAACACTTACTATAGCTAATATAAAAATTAGTTTGACATTAGTAATATAAATTTAAAATGGTTGTGTTGGATAATGTCTTGTTGCATGGGTTTTAAGGCTTGGGTTCGATTCTTTTCAATAGCGATTCAAAATTTTTATTCTTTTAGTAGCCAGCCATGTTTCTTCCACGTGATTCTTTTCAATAGCGATTCAAATTTTTTTTTTAATAGCCATGTTTCTTCCACGTAATTCATGAGTCATGTACTTTCTTTCAAATAACTCTTTTAAATGTCAAAGTTTCTTCTACAAAATTCATACATACACATGTTTATTCTACATAACTTATGAACCATTGACTACAACTTTGTTTGACATAAATTCCTTCTATTGTGCTTAAATTACTATGAAGCTAAAGCAATTAGTGGGGAATTCCTTTCAATTTGCTATTGACATATTTACAGATGAGTTGATTTTAATCTATCAATTGTCGATATTTGATTTAGATACTTGATTATGTGGTAACTAAATTGATCAAACCTTAAGTTGTCTTGACGATGAGTTGTGCCGATGGTGGTCAAGACAAGTACTCTTATCATAGACTTCAACTCCAGAAACCTGATTGTCCAAGATTAGCTTTCAATCAAATAAGTTGCTCGGGGACTCAATAAGATCAGCCTTCAATCAAATAAGCTATTACAAAACACACGTCACACAGAAATTACAAATGATAGAAAGAGAATAAGATAATATAGGCAAGAATAATATGTGTTCGCTCAATGGTTGTTGTGTACAAATGAGGGTGGTCCTTTTACATTAATGGCTAAG